>NW_028186468.1:983887-1048183 GCF_003343005.1 Rhea americana | reverse complement strand
TTTCAAGTTTCTGGGAAAGAAAGAACAAATTAAAACAATAGCCAAACTACTAGTGGGTAAAATGTAGCTTTCTAACAAGAATTAATTAAAAACAGCCAAAGGCAAAAATTAAAGCGTAGAGACCACAGATGAAAAAGTTCTCCCATTTACTTAAAATAAAGGGAATGGCAAAGATGACAATAGACAGACTGTTGAGGCTGGARAAAATAAAGCGTTACTCAGTACCAGAACCAAAGATATTTAACTTATCACTGATACTAAAAAAAAAAGTTCTTCAAAAGGAAAATTAGAAAGAACTATGAAGTCCAGAAGCTTTTAATACAACTTGAAAGCAATCGAAATTCAGTGCAGTCAAATACAAAGCACAATAAAAAAATGGAATAGCTACACTTAGTGTAATAATTTTGAAGAATTTATATATTAATACTTTAATCAGTTGTTCTACATTCCAAGACATTATCAGTGACACCGATGCACTTAGCATCCTAATCTTTTCGGCAGACAGTTAATCACCTTTCACAGTATTCCCCAAACACACACGCTCTTTATTATGACACAGTCCTCAAACAAACTACAACTGTATCTCCATCATGGGATGTGTGAATGGACCAAACAAAGCCTCTACAATTCCATCCTACCTTCTGGGACAGTGACAGCTTTTTTGGTGTCCCTATACTCAGACAAAATGCTCACAGGATGAGCAAGAGTCATTCTCACTGCATCATCTGACTCCACATCTCCTACAAATACTTGGACTTGGCAAAACTGCCTTTTAAAAGCCAGAATAGCAGCAATCTTAAATAAAAGTCCCACTCCGAGAACCATCACGTGGTGGACATGCAATACGGTAGAACCTGGGTAAAGCAAAGGATTCAGCCTACGTCTGTACCATCATACTCCTGAATATTTACATCTTTAAAAAAAAGTTTAAGTAGCTACTTGAATAAAATTCTTCATGTAACATGTAAGAGAGAAACTGTGTTTTGACAGAACTTCCCCCCCMAAAAAGTTTAATTTGCATTAATAACCACTTCCCTTTAATTAATGTCCTGTACACAAAKCAAAATGCTCATCAGTTTGGCATTACTACTTGTAAAATAGACCAACAGAAATACTTAAGTAATGTAAGTGGTTTCTAGTTATATAAAATTAACCATTATCTCATACACAATGGCTGGAAAAAATCATTTATTAAAAAAGGCAACTCTCAACAGGCAAAACAGAAAGAACTACTATCTAGAGTGTTAACCAAAATTACTATTARGACTTTAAAAGTTTTCTGACTTGACCAAGCATAGACAGGTTTTCCACAGTCTGCAGAAGGGGTATTTTTTAATACAAGTACTTCATGCCTTCCAGCTCTCAAATATCATCTCCAACTTACACGGAAACTAGATAAAACTTAAGGAGAAAGCAACACAAATTTCCTCAAGTCTGGTTCTTATAGAAGACCAAATTTTTGTGCTTGAAATACTCCACAGCCTTCCACTTCATACAAACACCAAGCGAAGTTTCAGAACAATTAACTGAAGTACRGCAAGAGGTTTTGGTATTCAAGGTTTAAGTATTGTGAGTTTGTCTTAAGGAACACTGCTGGCTCAGCACAGGTCTCACTTGTAGTTTTACAGCACTTAAGTTTTGTGCTCTTACAGCATCGTGTACAGAACTACACATAGGATACATTATTGAGCATTTTGTACACTTCAGCATAGGCGCTTGTCTGATAGTTTACCTTCTACTTGAATTTTATCATCTATTTTAAGATAAATGTGGCCCCTTTAAAGCATTCTGAATTGCCCACCTGGCAAAAATCAAATGAAAATACTGTTCTCAGACTATTTGCATGCCTTACTTTTTCATATAGCAGTACTAACCACTTGCAGGTTTTCAGACCAATAGCTTCCTGTAACCCTCAATGCAGTAGTGAAAAAAAACTTGGAAGAAAAAACCCCACTGAAATAATTAGCTTGGAAAGGATCTCTGGAGATCATCTGGTCACATTCTCAGATCAGGGCAGGAGGGTTCCAAATTGCARAATGCTAGTAAAAATTGAATTCAACAAGCTTCACCACCACAACTTCAGCTGGACCTTCAAAGAGCCTCAAGGGACACCAGTAGAAAAGCAGACAATAACACACAATTACATTAAGAAATTCCTATTATCTGTGAGAAAGCTGTAGCCATATTAGCTTCACTTATGTGTGAACCTTAGCTGTCAGCAGAGTTAGATTTCAGTTAACTTACAAAAAGAGAAAAGGAAAATCCACACCTATAGACCACACTAACATTGAAGTTTGACACAAATTAGACAAAGATATCAGCAAAAATTCCTCTWATCTAGGACAGTCAGGCAATATGTAAATTTTGAGCAGTCATACAGAATAAACTAGCTAAACAAAAAGTGTAGAAGGTGGAAGAAAAAGCAGAGATCACTAAAGTGTTTGTCTACCAAAGAGTTAATTTTTTCCACTCTAAAAAATGTAATATAATAAATATATTGCAATACACAGCATTAAAAAAATCAGCAATCTCATCATAGAACTAAATAAATACTAAATATATAATAAAATTCTTTAGTTTACTACAGTAAAGTTTTCATTGCAGGTACCAATAACATTGATTTTAAATGCAAAATCTGTTTTAAGATATTTTATCTTAAGCTCCAATTTAAATTCCTGGTTTCTTATTGCTTTCTACATCCTGTTACGCCATTTGCCAGTTTTCTCATGTTGTCTCCTACCCGTACTAACTGAAGTATATCTATTTAAACGAAAGCTTCCTTAACACTATTTACTACCTTTTATTGAAGAATAACTCAACTAATACAATAACAACCTGTGTCATTGTAAGCAGAAGTGTTATCTCCCTGCCAAGAGCTAACGAAAGGAGTTAAGTTGTTGCTGGCTTCATGTCATTTTCTACAGCAAAAATGAATAAAAGCTTTTACAGCAAGGAATCCTTTTATAGAATTAATTGACTCAGATTTATCACAGACATTGTAGAGTGAAATGACATCTCAAAGTATACAATGAGAGTAACTGGCTGTATTGGTTATTGGATTAAACCCAACCTAAAATGGCAAGGGTTTGAATTTTCACTGTTGGACACTATCTAGCATACAGTTGTTGGAGAGAATAACACTATTTCAAGTTACAAACGTGTCTATCAAAAGCAAAGAATTCCAGGTATCTTGATAGGTATTTAAAAATTTTCTCCTCTTTCTATATAAAAGATAGATTCCCCTACACACCCTGATACCCCAACTATGAATTTCTAATAACAGACGAAAAGCACTAAAATCTTTTTTCCCTAGAATTTTCTGCAATTTAAATATATTCACATAGGAATACTTCACACTATGCATGCACAATCCAGAGAAGACACTAGATACTAGACATTTCAGAAACTCAACCAGGTAGAATATATCTTTTTGAAAAAGAGACATCAGTTTCCATGAAGGCTCTCCATTTTCAACATTTATTCAAGATAGTTCTGCTTCCTGACTTCCAAATACATTAAGGGCAAGGTGTTTGGAAGTAGTTAACACAGATATAGGAAKGGGAAATCATGTCTGATCAACTTGATATCCTTCTTCAATGAAATGACTGGATTGGCGGATGAGGAGCAAGCAGTGAATGYTGTTTATCTCAAGGTTAGAAAGGCTCTCACCATCTCCCATATCCTCCTCATCAACAAACTGATGAAGCACAGGCTAGGCAAATGGCCAGTAAGTTAGAATGAAAACTTGCTGAACTACCACAGAGTACTGTGATCAGCAGCATAAAGCTCAGCTGGAGGCCAGTCACCAGTASTGTCCCTGATACTAGGACCAATGCTGTTTTTAAATGTCTTCATTAATGATGTGGACCATGGCCCAGAGTGCACACTCAGCAAGTCTGCAGATGATASAAAACTGAGAGGGGTGGCTGATATGCAGATGATTGTGCTCYCATTCAGAGGCACCTCAGCTGACTAGAGAAATGGGCCTGAGGCAGTTACCTCAGGAAATTCGAAGTACAGAGTCCTGCACCTGAGGAGGAATGAGCCAGCAGCTGGAAAACGGCTTTTCAGAGAAGGACTTGGGGGTCTTGATGGACAAGATGACCAYGAGCAAAAGTGCTCTTGTAGCAAAGAAGGTCAAGAGCAGCCTGGGCTGCATTAGRAATAGCATTGCCAGCAGGTCAAGGGAGGTGATCTGACCCCTTTAGTCAGTCCTGGTGAGACCACATACTGTGCCCAATTCTGGGCTCCCTAGTACAAGAGATAGGGRCATAACTGGAGCATGTCCAGCAAGTTGCCATAAAGATGATTAAGAGATTGGAGCTTCTCATTAGAAGAAGCTGAAAGAGCTGGGATTGTTCAGCCTGGAGCAGCCAAGGTTCAGTGAGATCTCATCAACGTGTATAAATATCTGATAAGGGTGAGTGAAGACAGAGCCAGACTTTTCTCAGTGGTGCTCAGGACAAGAGGCAATGGGCACAAGCTGAAATACAAGAAATTCTATTTAAACATCAGAAAGCTTTTGCTATGAGGGTTATCAAAACACTGATATAGGTTGCCCAGAGAGATTTTGGAGTCTTCATCTTTGAAGATTTTCAACACCTATGGAGATGTAGTCCTTGGAAACCTGCTCTAGTTGGCTCTGCTTTCAGCTGGGAGGTTGGACTGGATCACTGGAGGTTCCTAACTTCAACTCTTATGTTACTCTGTAATTCTATCCTATATTTGTTGTATTTTGGACAAAAGATATAAACTGTGGGAATAAAAATTCCATCCAGAATGGATTCCAGAATTCTTTTCACATTAAAATTGCCAATCTCATCCTATAACAGATCAACCTATACAATAGCAACTTAGGCATTTATTGTGTTCAGTACAGAAGTGAGAGGGAAGGAGGAAGGACAGCTCACATTTTTAATTCAATTTCTGCTTTAACGTGGCTTTGAGAGCCATGGTAACTAATGCAATGCACTATGTGCATTTGACTGTAGGAAATAAACCAATGAACTCGTAATGGATTAGGTCCAGTTCTACAGTAAAGTGATTGCAACCTAAGGAATTGGATTCTTTTCAAGATTCTAAGTTTAAACAGACTTCACAGATATGAATTATAAGCCTGTGAAAACAACGTTACGAATTTTGCACTTCTCCATGTAAAGTTAAAAAAATCACCCATGAAAATATTATGTAACTACATTGTTAAAGGCTTCATCTATCACTTARGAACTAGACCACAAAAATACCCCTACTGCCATGCTACAGAACTGGGCTTTATACAGATGTGTGAGGTCAGGACAGGCAAATGTATCAGCAAATAGTCAACCTCTTCAGTCACTTTTTCATAGGAAAAGCCTTGACTATCCTGCAATTTCTATTGGCCTTCCTTCCTCCCAGTCACCAAAGGGCTTTTCTTGCCAAGTCCCTGCAGCAACGCTTGAGCAGTCCTAGACTTGAAAGCAGTACCTGCTTCCTTAACAGGTTTTAAGTTCAGAGTTGTTATTATTATCCAAATCATTGCTCTTAAGTGAGCAAATTTGCTTTTTGCATTCAGTAAGCAAAACCGTTCCTGAAGTATGCTGAAAATAAACACACTTACCATATGCTTCACAACAGGCTAACTTCTCAGAAGAAAATCCAGCCAATTAGCAATGGTAGTCATAGTATGTATCTAGGCTCCCAGCAGTTTTCTTTCTGCAAAGCCTATTCCTTCTACCCACACTGCTAGCTGCAATCTAGCTTGTAAAGAAGCATGCATTTTAAATTTAGTCATCATCTTGCTTAAAGTGAACTGTTTCCATGAAGCTGCAGCATAATAACAGTATTTTCCTCCTTCAGATTTGCATACAAGCTGTAACATGTACAGCTGGATCAATACATCCAAGAACATACTTCAACCCACTGTTTTTAGAATAGCTGCTGAGCTTACTGCAGATTTGTATATATCTCAAAAATAATTCTATAACTGAGGCTGGCTAACTGCTTTCAGTTGCATACTTTGTGTAAAAGCAATTATGCTGTAAACTCTCAACCCCATTTCTATGGGTTACAGCAAAATTGTAACCAAACAAATCTACAAAATGCATTAGTATCAAAACTCTAGCTGAAAATATTAAGCTCTCAATAATGCAACAAAAAAATCCACAATTTAATAAAAACACTCTCCCCATAATGCTTCCCCCCCCCTTTCTTTTTTTTAATTGGAAAGCCCTTAAGTTCTTCATCAGGGCAAGAATTTAGCCAAAAGCGTCCAAATTTTTGTTCGTTTTTAAACCTGCACCTATAAACACAATGGCCTCTCTCGAAGAATCATCTCAAGCAGTTGCTCTGCTTTAGACTGTCAGACTGTCTCTTGTAGGCTTTGGACTCTGAACTGTTGGATAGCTGTCATAACTTAGAATGAAACACTACATTTCCGCTTACGGCAGTACTACCTACCTTCTATTGTGGTAGGTTATTTCATACGGAAAGCCCTGAAGCCCTTACGATTAGTGTACTTCCTTTCTTAGAGCAACACAGGGAAAATGAGGCTTTTGCCAAAACATAGCAAAGGTTTCATCTTAGAGGAATCCTGCTGTGCTGAAATTAACCACATCTGAATAAGCCAAAACTGCAGCAGCAAGTCAGCAGCTGATACTACCTTTCTGAAAGAAGCAAACGAGTTACAGTAAAAAGTTGACASAGCTGAATATAAAACCAATAGGCAAAGTCACAAGAGTACAGTCAATAAACACAATAGTGGCATCCAGAGGTTTCCTCAAGTACTTGTTTACAGTCTGGGTATATGAAACCATAGTGCTTGAAAAAAGTTTCCAACATAATTATTTTAATCAGAAAAGAAAAGGAGATACCTCTATGGACAATACTAGTCTGGTTTTGATGAAACCACAGGAAGACCCCAGTGGAAATCTGCCCACCTTTCTGCTGACCGCTGGGGAGCACAGCCACCACAGCAGTACTCGCATTCCTCCCACCTGCCATTTGAGAAACTCGAGATGAACTAGTAGACTCCTAACCACACAAAGCTGAGAGCCTTACAACCCTGGGGGCTAGCCTTTCACGGCTAGGTTAGTGTGCTTCTGGCATCGTGCCTTTCTGAGTCCCAAAACAGTTCACTGCTCTGTTCATTTGTGGTGGAGGAAAAAGAATAAGACTTTAGTCCTCCTGTMCCCAAAAAGGCATTCATGAGAAGCATTAATGGAACATCCTTTTCAAAGGCAACAAAAATTCAGCATTTTAAATACTTCCAGTGCAAAACTAAAGGCTTCAGTCAAAYGGAAACTAAGTCTTAATGAAGCTTGGGACAGTTAGGTAATAGGCAGAAAARCCACTTCACAGGAAAGGTAGGTCCCAGTAAAGGCAGGACAGACTTTTGTCCTTAATAGATACTGGCGGGGGCAATGAGTTAGCAATAACAAAATCTAATGAAAAGGCTTTACAAAAATGCAAATGTTATGCAAAAATGCAGCAGGAAATTTTTTCAGACAAGACAGTAAGATGCAGGTCAAAGGAGGCTGACAGACATAGAAACATACTCACTGTAATATAAGAGAGGGTCATAAGCATCTAAGTTCATTCAAGGATAAGTAAGGTCACAGAACAAGTAGCAATGACAGAACAGACTAATGAAAGTATTAAAACCAACAGAACACATTGTGATTGAAGCTGCTCGTAAGTATGAGTCTTCACGGGAAAAATGATACCTGCCCAGAGCTACTTACTAGCTAGTTAATCCTAAAGCAACCTACTAATATGTTTTCTTTTATGGCTATTTATGGATCCCAGTTTGTTTAGTGCTATGCAAGACAGGATAAAAAAGAAAAAGAAACTTTGTTGAAAGAACATCSAAATTAAAAATGAAAATAAAATGGGCTTTCTCTCCCTCTTCCAAGATTCTCGTGTTAATGATTACAATTCTTTAAGCCTTTTGTCTCCTAGAACTTGCCTACACCAGAGCAGTAGGTTCTGACTAATTAGGTAATATCCTTATACCGAGGWATTGACTTTCAATCATTTGACTGCCAACTTACATTAAAATGACAAATTGCTTTATTTTCACGAGGAATTTACCATATGTTCAAATCACTATATTAAAGTTAACTGAGAGGCAAAAGGCAGTACAGGTGACTACCACTGAAGTCTCCATTTAGTTTTTTTTTTCTTTCTTTCTTTCTTTTTCTTTTTTTTTAAAAAAAATCTCCTGTATTTTCATTGTTGCCTGTATCACAAGCCAACACAACTGCTTTCTAAGAGAGGAGGAAAAATACACTAAAAATACACTAAAGGTCACTACACCTAGAGAAGCATTTTATAACTAGTATATTTGAAGAGCCATCCATTATAATCAAGTAATCCTTCTGGAGAAGGCATTACCCAGGGAAATAATTCTCACAACAATACTGATCCCAGCTTCCTTTAAGGTACTTTCCCCCTAATTAGGGCTGCAGAATCCTTAATTTGATTCTCCTGCATTCTTCTTTGGCATCTAATTATGAAGATATGCACACACCTGAAGCAGAAAGGATTTTCTATATCAATGTACTATTTACATAGAATTTTTCCATAGCAGAGGGCTTAAAGTCTGTGTGTAAATACAGACTCAGTATTATGAATCAACTCATTAAAGAACTTTAAGATTTATGAAGCAAATCCAAATCATATGCTGGACTTTAACCAAAGCAAACCGTTTTGAAAAAACAGATCTAGCTTTATAATTGTRGCTTTCTTAATCACAACCCTGACACTCAGTATGGTTTTACAGTATTACAACACATTAACATACACAGCACACATTGTTCCTTTGTGTTCCAGAGAACTCATAACTTTGCAGATGCCTGTTCCTTTTTGAACATTAAAGCATGCATAAGATTGGACTACAGCAAAATTCAATTTCTGCTRTATCTTGACTTTGAGATGTGATACTAGACTTAAATCTTAGTACYGAGATGTTAATCAGAAATTAGCAAGTACACAGTTGCTACAATGTGCAGCTAACTAATAATTCTGGAATGAAGCTAAGGAAAAAAAAAAGTAACACAGCCATGCTGGGGCCTTGCATATCAAATTACAAAGTCAGCAGACTACTAGCACAATTCAGGCCGATAAATCTCATGGTAATATATAGATTTCCTACAATAATATCCTAATCAACCTTCTTAACAGTCAGCCCTTTTGAGACTATGTCAAAGGCAATTTCTTAACTTTGCATTCCACATAAAGACACTTCTGCAGATGTCCCCCTTGTAGAGGGTATCTGACATTAAAACTGAAACAAACCTATCCCAGGTAAATACAGAAGTCTGCTTAAGACAGCAGATTCAGAGAAGGTTATAATTAYAGCTACTTCTGGATTCAACTTCACATACATGCGGAGTTACCCAAAAGTGAAGTCACCAAAATATACTGGGGAATACATCATTTATATTAATAAACATAACATATGTTGTGTTAATATCATATTATGATATGTTATGTTAGCATATCATCTGTTAAAATACTTGGAAGTTGTTTATGCTTCCTACCAGGATACTTGCTACAAGGACCTRTTTTACTTGTTGTCAACAAGTAAACTCCTAATTTCCTATTCTAAGTAGAAGAAAAATAGAGTTACTTTGGACYCAGCTATTGTTGGACCTTAAACAGCAAATTAAAAGATAGCTCAACGTCRCTGTTTTTACAGATGCTTCTGCTTGAGAACGGAACACCTGATTTCCCATTCTGAGATACATCCTGGCTGGCATACTAAAACATAACTGACTTGAAGCCTGGACCGCTCCTGGGAAAGATGGCCATACTTACCATTTTCTACTGCATATTTGTATTATATTGAAGAAACAAATGCCAAACTTAAGTAGACTGATTCCATCTGAAGACTACCAAGTTCTTTATAGGGTCAATAGCAAAAGTGCCACAGTCAATAGCAAAAGTGCCGCAGCTGGGCAGGCTACTGCAGGTCTCTGGAAGTTTTCACCTTCTATTAATTACAAAGAGGTGTTTTGGGCAGACAGGGTTTTCTCTTGAGAGTGTAGAAATCTARGTTTCATGAAAGCAGCTAAGTTTAGTAGGCAAATAGCAACAAGTGAAGGAGTATCGGTACATACTTTAAGTTCACATTCACATGTAAAGTACCTCCTTCTTCATTACATCTTCAATAATGGTGGCACCAGTAGTTCCCGTGAGCCTATGTCTGACCATGGGWATGGCTGTTCAGATGGCATTTGTTATGTGAACGGCCACTTTAAGTTTGGGCTTGATTTTATATGTCGTAACAGGTACAGTTCAGAACAAGGAAGGATCATTTACAGAAGATTTACAAAGAAGTTCAAGTATCTCTAAAATAAATCAGAGCRTATAATAGGAAAGTTGCTAGAAAGTGATATATCCACCCATCTATATGTTAAGAATAAGATCAACTGACCTCATATTCTAGATGACCACTACTGCAATACTTCTGATTTCATTTAATCATGGAGCAACTGCTGTTTACCTCTGTTTGGAGGCCTGTACGAAGCACTTAAGTCATTGTATGTAGTTAAGCTTTTTATGTCCAATTTTTAAGACTAGAGACACGCTTGAGGTACTTAGATTGTAATATTAGACAGTATGTAGTAGCTTGGTTTGTGAAGATATCTGAAGCTTGAGAAGCGGTGTCGTCACCGCCGGAGCGGAGCCTCCCGAGGAGGACAGAGGCCTCCTCCCAGCAGGGAAGCCAAGGCGGGGGCCTGAGGCCGCGCTGACGGGCCTGCGCCGCCTCGGCCGAGGGCGAAGGGCCCAAGCGGCTGCCCCACCACAGCCGCCTCGACGTCCTCGCCCACCGCGCGGCGGCCCTGGGCGCCGGCCTCGAGGGCGCCGGCGGCGACTACAAGCGGCCTGTGCGCGAGGCCGCCTCGGCGGGCGGCGCAGCCTGCGCCTCGTACCTGCTGCGGAAGGGCGCCCCAGCGTCGACCGCCCGGAAAAGGCCGACCGGCAGGTCGCTGGCTCGCTGCGCGGCTCTCCGGTACGTGGCGGCACTTTTCCCCGCTGCCCCGTTGCCGGGAACCCAGCAGGTTCCAGCTTTTCCCTGCCCCAGGTGCTCTGACACCAATCTCAGAGCTAAGGAACTTAAAATAACAACAACAACAAGTTTATCCCTCCGAGCAAAGCAGAGCCCCTCAGGACAGGTTTTATTATAGGTGCTATGAAGGTGATCCTTATAAGACAACTATTTTCAACACAAAYGGTATTTTTCTTAGTGAAGGAACATATCATCCAAGAGGCAAAGGTAAAAGCGCAAAGCGCAAATTGCAGAGTAATCTTAAAAAGATCGCCAACAGTACAACTACTGTTTTCCTGCTCTTATATCGTCAGACTTGCATCCATTAACGTGTTCGGATGACTGTCGAAGAGGTACACCCCTACAAGACGTTAATTCTGTAGGGGGACGCTTTGGTAGACTATAGGCGAGACCCCGCTCTTCGCTGTGCCAGCGTAATGAAAGATGCGCCAGACCCTGCAAGCCTTCGTGGTCTCTCATTCCAGAGAAGCTACTCCAAATGAGAAAATACTTTCAAGTGAGCTTTAGGTAAAGTTGCGTAACACTTTTTTCTCTGTTTGGGGACAGAGGAAGATAATGTTATAYATTCACTATTCAGGGTGACAATTAAACATCTCCAAAGGTTTAAAAAGATAACTTGGAAAAAAAAAAAATCACGCGAACCAAATTTTCACGTAGCATTTGATTTCACATTCAAGATGATCACTCTAAACTTAGTTTTAGAACTTAGATAAGCTTAAAATTTCAGTTTAAATTGATTTTTTTCCTTTAGAGAGTGTCAAATTGAAGGTTTCTAATGCATTTCACCGTTCAACGCTCAAAACTTGTGAGAATTCAGAAACTTCCATCACACAAATAGTTTTGGATATGACAATTCAGTAGGTTTAGAAATATCACAGAAAAATGCCAATTAACATAAGTAACTGGTGTAATGGCATTTAAATTGTCTGCTATAGTTGGTTGACAAACAAACGTTTATTTGAAATGATCTGAGACTCAGCATAATAATCTAGCAAATCTGCTAATACAGATTCCAGTAGCACCCTAACTAGCTGGTGGGGAAAGAGTCTCAGCATCAGACAAAAACTGACAACTTGTTGTTCAGTTCGGCTGCAAGATTTCAGGTGTTAATTGCCTTTSAACAAATCATAATAGTGGACAATTCTTCTCACCATGTTAACACAATGCAGTAGCCTGTCTTAACTGAAACACTGCTGCATTGAAAAAGGTGGTGCAGAAAAAAATACCATTAGAAATACCAAAGCCAATATAAACAAGCTGGTTTCAGAGGTCATACAGCCGGGGACTGAATGGTTGTGTCAGTAAAGCTAATTAATCTAGCAACAGCACAGATGCTGTTGAAAGTGCTTCTAGTTCTTGGTTAGTTTGTGTGAAGCTAGATCAGTTCTCTGAATACCTGAATGCTAACACAAGGCTAGAAAGGTGATTATTACAATCAGTCACATAAATATGTGCATTTTGAATCATCTCAAATTGAATAAATCTTTATTCAGGTTTTATACATTCTGGATAAATTGTCACTATAAAAGAAAATTTTCTTTCAAATCACTCCTTTTCACAAAATATGAATAGGTCAGAACAAAATCCTGAATATAAGCCAGTTCCCACCATTTCTGTCAGTGGACTAGTTTAATAGAAGCTTGAGGAGATCAGCTTACTTTAGCGCACAGTATCTTCTGTCTTGGAAGCTGTATTCATCAGCACTCCACCTTTGCAACATACTACACAGCTAAAGTAATCTGAATCCAGCAATTCACAATGCGTTGAAAGAAGCACATTCTTTTCAGCCACAGAGCTTTCCAGTAGATCCTTTCTCACTTAATAGAAGCTTGCAAAATATTGTTACTTCTTTCCAATCTTTCAAAGTGAAAGAACCATTGAAAATTGCAACAGTTAAGTATACTAGCTTAAAACAGCAAATGGAAAATTTCGGGGGTGGAGGGAGGGGGAAGAAACAGACCATCTGTGATATTAAAGTCTAAGTTATAAAAATAAGCCTTTTTTCCTAAAAAACAGAGCTGCTGAAAACTGTTGAAAGTATTAAACATTACAGTCCAATATGCTCCCACTCATGAACACTATTGGTGCTGTTTAGTCATTTTCTGTTACCCTTAAACTCAAGCCAGTTGTGCATTTCCACATTTGTACATTTGCAGTTAAAAATACTAATCAATATTAAATCACAGGTTTAACACACTGGCAGGATGCTTCCAAGTTTTATTTTAGATAAAACCATTTGTTAACCTTTTGTAAAGGCTTATTTTTCCCTGGTTCTCACAACTGTAAATCAGCATTTCAGGGCACGCCTTCCTTAGTTCTTAAAGGCTCAGGATGCCCTCCAATCATCCTTAGCAATGTTTAATTGATAGTAATATTAGGAAATATTAGGTTGCTTAATTTTAAGCAACTAAGTCCTCTGCGGGATTCTAAGCCTAACTGGTTTCAGATCACACAAGTCCCATGGGAAGGTAGAACTGAGCTCTGTACTTCGTTAAAGCATCATTCCAACCAAAACTGACATCTATCTTGAATTTACAGTACCCTTAACCAACTAAACTTTTCCTTATTTCACTGGAAAAAAACTTAGTATTGCACACTTGTATACRTTGGTTTATAGTCTAGATACTTTTCATAGAAGTACTACACTTGCAAAAAAAAATCCCACAGATTTGTGCACATTTCAGGTGCACATCAGTACACGCAAACAGCATACTGTATTTCCTTTATGTTCTTTGTGTTTAGCTTCTTAGTCAAAATGTTCATTGAAGACAAAATTTTTCCAAGTTATGAAAAGCATGGCCTGCAGGATAAAAAAAAGTCCTCATAAAGAACTTCAGTGCAAAAGTAGAGAGCAAGAACTTGTATCAAAGCTTCAGTGCCTATACACACCAAATGTATATATACACCAAATGTATATATATACACCCATGAAGTGTGTGTGTGTATACATAAACAACACAATTCAACATGAAGACGAATGACATATTGAATCATTTTGATATTGGCACATCTAACAATGTGGTTAA
The DNA here is from genome assembly GCF_003343005.1 of Rhea americana. Lineage (NCBI taxonomy): Eukaryota > Metazoa > Chordata > Aves > Rheiformes > Rheidae > Rhea > Rhea americana. The sequence continues at coordinate 1,034,107 of NW_028186468.1, read as the reverse complement.
AACAGGWCATTATTACTTTGACTGCCTGGACCTCACAGTAACTGGTAATACGGCCACAGCCAGAGCAGACTTCACACGTTTTTGAACACAGCTAAAGGGAAAATATCTTCTTGGAAAATGCAAAATAACAAAGCAGACATTAACTAATGTCTGAGTATTAGGAAACTATAGACAAGCTTTTACAATTAATTTTTAAAAGCCAAGAAGAAACATGCGAGCTATTAAGTACTATAATTGCATAGTAAAAATTCAGTCTCTTTTAGTTCATCTCAGCCACACTACAGGAACGGTGAGTATTTAGTAAAATACTCACTTAAGGTATTTTAAGAGTTTGCTCACAAAGCATCTAACTCAAATTAGTTCAGTGGAGATTGATTATAAATTTGTCACAGAGAACTGAGGCAGATATTAAAGGATCAGAATTTTTAAAGAGTTTTTGAAATTCAATATAAGCAGCAGCTCTTCTTTTTTATCAAGTTATGGCAACACCATGTGTCTACACTTGAACTGCATCACTTATGCCTCAGCCTTGGTAAACGCTCATCGACTTTCGCATTGGAAACCTAGAAGGAACTGCTATACCATTCACCAAGAACACTGTTCATTCCCTTCTTGTCCCAAATATACTTTTAACTAACCACTCCAATAGAGAAATCTGATCCAACAGTTGAGAAATATTGAAATTGAAATTTGAAAACCCCTAGGTATAGATCATTTTCTGACCAATACTGGCAAACTTCCTCAGAGTGTTTTACCTGAGGTAGGACAACACTCGCATAGACTAAAGCAAATTTCTTCTTCTAGAAATCAGAATATTGTCTAAAGTCTATTGTCTCTATGATAGGCCTATATTTTCACCTCTATAATAGGACAGTGATATTAATGTTTGTACAGTAGCCCTATATAGTTATTTCACAAGCTGATCTTAAGCATAAATTCTGTGATATCTAAATGCCATTTTGACACTTATGCCAAAGATGGCATAAGTGTTACTGGTGCCAAAAGCAAACAGAGATTTTATGACCTTTAAGTTTTAGAATCCCAGCTCTATATGTTCCCCTACTTGTGAAGTGTTCAGCAATTTAAAAACCGTTTGGCACAAACTACAAATTTCTACTTCMCAAAATCTGTTGCCATGAAACACAGGGCCCAATTTTCAAGATCTTATCATAGCTGTAAGCAACAACTTCAGACAGAAAAGCAGCTTGGCACATTTGTCTGCCATACCAGTCAGGCTTACAAGCAGCCACATTTCTACAGAAAACAGAGAGCATGTGTTCTATATCCAAATATACATCACGAAATATATATAAAATTCTGATTTTAACTGTCCCAACAAGCACACATTAAAATGAAGATAATTTTACAAATATTTGGATTCATCTTAACYGAGATTTACCATTTACCTGGTAGCCTCAAGAGGTATTTGTGTTCATGTTATGGGRGTCTAAAGAAGAAATCTAAGGAAACTCAATAAACCTAATTGTTGTTTTACTACTATGATTCTGTAGTGTATAAAATGGTTCAAGTTTGAATTWTAACTGCTTATTAGCTAATACTGATAAAGACCTCTTAAGAACACTGATTATGTAATTTGCTGGCTAGATAAGTCACCTTGGTTTGTTTTTTCCTGAAAAACATCTCTTCAGAGACTCTTACTATTAGTTATGCAAAGATGTAATTATCTAACTTTCAAAGTACTGCTCATTTATGATATGATGCAAGTGCAATGCTGAATGTAAAGATTTAAATGTATTTCGTCTTTCATAATTTTATAAGCTGAGAAATGCAGAATCTAACAGTTGCTGAAGAAACTGGGCTTCCTGTGCACATTCATGCGGCATCAACTGGCTATATAGCACCACACATGACCAGGCGCAAGATCACTAAAGCACTATGCACCCCCAGCAGCAGTCAGTTCACTGATGTAATTAATTTAGCATGCCCAGCATTAAGGATGGGAAACATGACCACAAATACAGGGGAAGGATGGGAAGAAAATAAACAAGAAACCAATACAACTTATCTATAGAAGCAAATGGATACAGTTACCACTGTTATCACTTACCTACTTCCTTTTAGAAGCTGTATTAGAAGTTACTAGCAAAAAAAAGTTTAACTTGACAGATGAATTACTAAAGCTAGAATGTTTAAGTTAAGACCGAATCAATGTTGCAAAAGATACTAATTTGCAGGAAATTTTGAAATTCGGCAACTGTTTGTTTTAATTTTAACATTCAACTGTTTTCCTTTAATGTGAAATTCCAAAAGAAAGTCTTTAGAGGCTGAAATACTGAGATAAACRGAAATATTTTTACTTTACTTCAATATTCTATGAATGTTTAAAGTCTGAAGTGAATTCATAAAAGTAAGACACTGGCAATGACTCCATTTGTTACCAGCCTCCAGGTGGAGTATAACACTCATCACCCACGTTTGACCCTTATCAGCCAGGTTYTTTACCTACTAGTTGCCCATCCATCTGTAACATAACTGCTTTGGACACAAGCATACATACTGTGTCAAAGCCCTTGAAACAGTCAAAATAAACAACATTCCTCTGCCCTCCCCTATCCACAAATCCAGTCATTTCATCCTAGAAARCAATCAGGTCAGTTAGGCCCAAGTCACCCTTGGTAAATTCATACTATTCCCCAATCACTGCCTTTATRTGCCCACAAACATGCTTCAAAAGTAGCTCCATTATCTTCCCAAGTACTGAAGTGAACCAGAGCAGCCTATAGTTCCCAGGGTTGAACTTCAGCTTTTTTGGAGAGGGGTGCAGGACTTGCCCTGCTACAATGATTTCCCAGTCTCCACCTACACTCTTCTGAAGATGACAGAGCAGCCTTGAAAAGATATCAGCCAGCTCTCTCAGCATGCTTGGGTGCAGCCCACCAGCTCCCCTGGACTTGTCTGGGCTGAATTCTCTCGTGTAATCCCTGGTTCAACCCTCATCCAGCTACTGCTTGTAGCTCTTCTCCTTGAAACTCTGCACTGAGCACAGAGTCCTGGGACACCTTGCTGGCRAAGGCAGAGAAGCCATTGGGTACATCAGCCTTGTCTGTGTCCACTGCCACTRAATCACCCACACTACTCAGTAGCATTTCCACCCTCCCTCTGTTAAGCCTTTTACTGCCAATGGAGCAGCAGCAGCAGCTTTTCTTGCTGTCACTGAATTCAATTATCAGCTCCAGCTGAGCTATGAGTTTCCTAGCATCATCCCTACATGACTGGGTAATGCTTCTAAATTCCTCCTWTGTAGCCTCTCTCTGCTTCTACATCCCATATATATCTCTTTATATTTATATTTGCATTGGAGTTACTTCCTAAGTTCCTTGTTAGCCATCTCAGTCTCCTGATGCATCTGCTTTTCCTTGATTACCAGAATGGATTATTCTTGCACTTATGCTGAGCTCAATTTGCCAGCTTTCCCCAGCTCGCTTCCCCTTTGAAGCTGCTGTCTGTGGAATCCCACTGAATATGCTGAAGTCCACTCTCCTGAAGTCAAGCCCATAGAACACACAACTGAAAGGTTAAACTCCAGTACAACTCAGGACAAAAATAAGTCTAAMACTGTCTAAGCATCAATTTGAATAAATACAGCAAAAATCAATATTATTTACAAATTTGGTAATGGAAACCAGGTTTCTGAATCAGCTGGAAAATGAGACTGAAAAATTTAGATGACCACCTAAAGTATCTCACTTGATTTCTCAAAGACCCCAAAGGTTTGTACTGCACTGAAAAGTTACTCTAACTTAATAGCTTCCTTTATATCTAGATTTAGGCATACCAAGCAAGAAAGCATTTGAACTGAATTATCTTAACCTACACACTTCACTTGTGTGGATAGAAGCTGGGGACTAATTCTCCCAGAGGGCATAACATCTCAACACAGAATTTGAATATCCAACCTTTGGGGTTTAGCTTCAGAAGTGAAATCCAGAAACCTGTGTAAGGTGTTTGTAGTCCTCTAAAACACATGAACTCTTTTAAAACACAACCTAAAGCATCTAAAGCAAATCTAAAGTGGTATGCTAAGCTTCCCAGAAGCAGCCAACTAAGTGTTGTACCYTATGCCCAGAAAGGGATGAATCTTTTACAGCATATCATATGATCTGAATATCATCATGCTACATTTAAAAGAGGAGAACAGGTATTTTACATACAGAGAAAGATAATGCTTTTCTATGCCCAATAGCTAAAGAAAATCCACTGGAGTGCAACTTTAGAAGAAATATTTTACAAAGCTATAGTTATCTTACAGCACACATCTGCAGGGAATGAATGAAGGCTAAATACAAGAAGCTATCCCAAGGAAGTGATTCTTGTGAATTGGCAATGATGGGAAGGAGAAAGTAGAGAACTCTATCCTGTTATTTCTTTATAGGCCAATAAATGTGATTGAAAGCATATACAGATATGGAAGCTGAGTTAACAAAGCTCACTTAAGAATGAAGAGAGCATGGCAAACTGACAAGAGAGGTTACATTAGCAACCAGAGATGTGCATTGAACTTCTTGCCTGAACTCATCCACAATCTGTCCGCCTTCTGAACTTTCCTGGAAGAAGCAATTTACCATGAACTTTGTCCTCTTGCCAAGAAAAGCATTTRAAGACAAATACAATTACATAATTAAGTATATTACTTGTCTCTGTAGTATGGGTACATCTACTTGTTGTTTATACRGAGAATCAAAATCTTATTTCCTCATCTTTGTTCAGCTGTTCTATATCCCGTTCACTAATCAGAGCTGCTACTGAGGAAACCAAAGGAAACAAACCGACATAGGCTTAGAAGATACAACCTTGGCAAGCTGACAAAGTCAAGACTCCAATTCACCCCTATCACTTCAGGACATGCTGTTAACTTCTATTACACCTGTGTTTACTACCCACAACCCCATGTTACGGCACGCTTGGACAGACTCAGCRTACTTAACCATATATACTACATCTTGTTTACAAATAAATTACATTAAATATAAACGTTATTACATGGCTGTTCAGTATGACAACAATAGAACTATCAGCACAAGGAATGCCAGCCCCAGCTTAGAAGTACTGCATTTATTCATGTGCAGAACAATGAGTTGTGCTGACAGATGGATGCTGCAGATAGAAGACAGAAGATAACATTGACTGTAAGACAAATACCCTGTGAAAGTATTGGTCAAATGAATTTCTTATTGGTCTTTAGCTCCTGTCACATTGAATGATCCTCTAAATTGTCCTGGAATTGAACAATATTATTCCCAACATCCTAATAGCTGCTTACTCATCATAGCGCTCGATGACAGTACTGTTAGTCATACACAATAGCAACACTGAGTACAGACACATAAACCAGTCTATCTCCATAGAATGTCAATGCATTGCTGCAAACCGCTGTGCAGTCACGACACAATTAAAATCAGCCATTACTCTGCAGTTTGCAGTCCCTCTTCTGCCATTCTTTAAATATATGAACATAGACCAACAATAAGATAGGCCATTTAGCACTAGCTTCTTACTAATTCTCCCCATACATTTGAATAAGCGTCATTTCAATCAGTGGTACACAAAACCAAGTTATAAAAGCAGCAGAAATGAGACTTCAGTGATCAGCTAACTCTTCCAGCCTTATTTCAAATCTCTCAAGAAGAGATACAACAGTAAATGCAAAACAGTTTGCAGTACTATGAACAATTAACCATTTAAGAGCTGATTCTTCAATGCCAGGMTAAAAGTACTTCTTCAAAATATATTGTTTAAGCTAATGCATTAATACTGCAGCAATCCCTGTAATTCTTCTGTTTGGAGCAAAGAGTTCAGTTGCATTGAAAAGATCAATATCTTGAAATGAGAACACTCCAGCTYGGAAGTGCTGCAGTCTGCTTGTCACACGTTGTTACAGGGTAATGAATGACGCTGCCTGTACCCCATGAGGGTTGCCTTGCCTTAGCTATACAATCTGCATGGCAGCCTTTGCTAACACATCAAGCATTTACAACATATATGCTGAATTCATGCACAACAAGGAAACACAATCAACATTTGTTACTTATTGGGAAGCATCAGACCTTCAGCTTTCTGCAGGTCAGACTGAGTAGCTCCTGAGCTCACTGCTCACACCTTACCTTTCAGCTGGGCTCATTTATTTCCCAGAGGACACATACAGAAAATTAACAGTTACAACAGTAGCAGGTTAGCAAGAGCTGATTTGGGGGAAGGGAGATATGTCCCAATTAAGAACAGCTTCTCAAGAAAGCCTAATAGCTTTCCAAGCTTACATGTAGACTAAATAAGGACAAGCCCAATAAAATGAATTAGCTTCATAATAGCAAGCTTTGTGTTTACACTTTGAAAATACTATAAGCTGCATCTGCTTAAAACAATATTGAGTGGTCAGGTGGTTGCCAGTTTTAAGTCATGTTAGCATAATCAGCCTTAAATCAAAGCAGATGGGAATGACAGAATATGTTAAGGTTATTAAAGTCCTCTAGCGGATATAGTTAAATAAGGTTAGCTAATCCATCTTAGAAGGGTATTATGAATTGCATCACTTAAGCAAGAATAGCTTTCTTGAATCTATTTTAGATTTTACAAGACTGAAATAAATAAAATTACCCACACAAATTAATTTTTATTAATAGCATGCATATAAGGTGTATTAACAGTCTCGGTTTCTGACAGGAACAAACTAGTGTGTTTCCCAGTATTAACAGACATTCATTCAGATCTTTTAATGATAAAGATCATCATTCTCTTCCTTGGATTTTGCAATACATAGTGAATGCTTAGCAATGATTTCAGTTTATATAGCAGTATATTATATCTATTTAGAAAGAATTAAAATTCTGCACTAAAAGTCTGAAGTATTCAGATGTACAGTACTTGGAGATTTCTATAAACCAAATCTAAAAAACTCTGAAGCCCAAAGTCTGCAACACAACTAATCGGTATCTAGGCAGAAGGCAATCTAAAACTAAGTAAACCTCATCTTTGTATACAATTTTGCACCTTTTAAATGTTCATTATTGCTACAATGGCTATGTTTTATTGCTATGACATCCATCAGCTGAGGTACACAACAGCTGGAGTAGGGAGTTGAACTCAAGCCTCCACACCTGTATTGATGTCCTGTTTCTTGCCTATAAAATCCATTTCTCAGCTTAGTAAAGAGTTCTCAACAATCAGTCAAAGCAGCTCATAGGTTGCTAGAATAAAGAATCACAAATGAGGTGGGAAACAGTTTAGAGTCTCCTTACATTAGGGGAAAACGCAGCCCATATGCACTGGGTCTCAGTACTCAGCAATGTTGCATAGATGTCTCTGGTATCCATCTTCCCCTGTGGAAGATAACTAAATGTTTTTGAAAAACTCAGCCTGGAGGTACTTTAAATGCACTTACAGAGCAGAAGTGCCAGAACCAGCCCTTAGGCAGAGAAACAGTTCATTACTGAATCCTGCTTTGGTTTTGGTGTGAGTTGGTGCTAATGTGCTTAGCCTTGACAAAGCTGCAATGCTTTCTCAGTATGTGCAAAAGCAGTATGATATCCTTTCTTTAACCCTGCCCCCTCTACTTTATAATCCCCAGGCTAGCATAAATCCCAGCTCCCAAGGTTACCTGAAGATCAAGCAGCTGAGTTCCAGCTCCCAGAGTAACTTTTTTGAACTTAGATGCCTACACTAAAATTTTGTTTTGCAGCCAGCTTGGAAATGACTTACAAGGRTTCCCGCCATCAAGGTGAAAGATATATGGATAATTTACTCCAGTGGGAGCACCTAGCACCTAAAGATCTGGGCCTGACTGTTAACTTTAAATTTCCCCATCTTCAGTTCTAAAAGTAAATGATCCAACACCTATTTCTGATGTACAAGTTGCAAATAACTTGCACATCTTTATTACTTTTGCTATGCTGAAAAAAAAGACCAAGGATCATTTTGTTTTTTCTCTTGTTTTAAGATTAAGCAAAGTATTTTACACAACTACCACTTTCATTCAAGTATTTTAAATAATGGAAGATTTTCTTATGAATTTTTATGTACAACAAAGGTGTGTTATGTCAGCTGTCACAGCTTTAGACATTTGGCTAAATTGCCCCAATTGCAGGACATTAACAGCTAGGCATATTCTAACATTCAGTAGGATTAAAAAAGTAAGTGAACTGAAACTTAACAGCACAATTCAGTAATCATAGACAATAAAATTTAATCAACATTCAGCAGAGGGAAGGGGGATTAGAATTAGCATGCTAAGTGTGTATTTGGTAGGATATACTTTCTTTTCTATTCAATAGAGAAAGCTGCAGTGYAGAATATGGAGTGGAACCTTTCCCTAGTGTTAAATTACATAACTGCTAAAGCAAGTACATTTAGTGAAATTAAAATACATAGTTCTGAGAAATAACACCAGCATCTACAGAARGGGAAGAAAATGTCAGGCTTGTGGGTTCAATAGATACATCAAATGAAAGTGAAAACCATCAAAACAGAAGTAAATCTTTACAAAAGCATTACCATAAACTGCAGCACAAAAGAACTAGTATGTTCCTCTCAGTACAGTGCCACTTTCCATGATTCTTAAAGATGTTTTTCAAGCAATTCACCARTGCTAAAAACTTTGGCATAAGTGTCCTCTAAGCATGATAGATATATTGTTGTGCAAATACCCCATCTAAACTGATAAGTGAGTTATAGCAAACTATTACAGTCTTCCTCAKGAAGTTCCCTGAAACAAGAAAAATAGCTTCTCTTAAACTTGCCTTCTACAAAAGGAATCTAAAAGAAATTTAAGAGTTCCGTTATATACGTGCATGCTACCAATATGTTTCTGTTGGTTTTTTTTAAGCAATAGCTTAGAGAACAYCTTGGAGAGACGGAGATGCCTATGAACCATGACATCTGCTAGATTACAGAAGCACTTCAGAAACATATCTGAGAAGTCACTTACAGATGAGTATCTTTCCTTTTCTCTGCATCCATGAACTCATTTGAACAGATTTTCAAGAAATCAGTGAGAAAGTGGCCTCATGTAATTTGAGGCACAAAGCAGTCAGTGTCAAAAGCAGGTTCTAAACTTTGAATCTTACATAAAAGTCCACAAAAATGCATTAAAAATGGGAAAGAATAGGTACAATAATCAAGTTTTCTTGCATTATTAAACCTCAGCACTAAGAAAACAAGATAATCAGCCATTTCAYTCTGTCAAGTAGGTCAACATAACAATTAGGATATAATAAATCAGAAATTCTTGGCACTGCTTTTACAGTGGAATTTGGTTCATGTTTTCAGTGTAATCATAAAACTAGAAATTCTTTTGTAGATAGAAACCAAGACTGTCGAGCATTATGTGATTATAGCAGCTCTGACCCTTAAAAAACAAATTGCTTCCAAAGCAAGATTCACCATAAACTGCCAATATTCAGCTGCTGTGTTGAAACAACCAGTGACCATAACCAATATTGAATAGATAGAAATGAGGAAAAAAAAAAACTTTTTACTATTTTCTTCTGCRCTATGAGGGCTCTACTCCACTTCTTCCTTTCTGTTACTTGAAGGGGACTTAAGAAATAACAGCTAGTGTGTTAAGCTGAAAAAAACCTAATGGTAGCAGTGGTACCTGAGGCTTCAGTCCTACAGCAGACTACCAGCTCTGCACAGGAACTAGCCCTACTCTTTGCAGACTCACAGCCCTACCAGAGCTGGGAGGGAAAGAAGCAGACRGACTTCAAGAAGGCATTAATTAATTTATCCATTCCATATTTGTATCAGAGAACTAGTTGTCTCCTGCTTTCTCTACTGTAGCCTTCTCTTGCAAACCCCACCCCATGGGTTTGTTCACTTTCCTTCTTAAACGCCTCTTTAAAACAATTCTCACTCATTTTCACAGCACCTATCACTGTAACAGCTAGTGGAAGTAGGAACTCTATTACTAAAATCAATGTTTCTGTACATTATTCGGGGGACCCAGCCTCACAAAGTACACTCCACAGAGCAGCTAAATTTTACCAGTGCTGGAATGCAGAGTGTCAGTAAAGGTCTCTTCTAGTATGCTGCATGCCAAAATGTAAAACACCRATAAAAATTGGTGGCTATTTCAATGAATGAAGGAAAAGTACTGACTTGAAATTAAAGAAAAACCCTAAGAGATGTTCACATCCTCAGGGGATTGTTACTTTCTCCCTTCTGAGAGATTTTCATTAGCACASTCAAGTACAATACAGGGTCCTACACGTGGCTACTATAGAAAGCAAACTTGATAAAGATTTTTATCTTTATAAAAAGGTTTTAAAGCACAATACCCATTTATTTAATCTAATATGCCAGGGTTTTACAAAGTCACAACAAAGAGGGCTTTCAAAATCTACCAGCCAATTTGGAAGGTTGCTAGGGGATTAAGATAGCATTAAATATGTTTGAGTTTGTATTGGCAATAACGCATTGGCTTGAATAACACTATTGTGTGAACTTCCAGTTGTTCACAATATCTCCCCACTTACTATTAGCCACAGCTAAGGACTGCCCTAGGCACAAAGCAAGCAATTGTCTAGGGCAGAAAAACATCTATGTCTTCACTGCCTCCTTCAGATTTGACTGTGCCTTAGAAGGACTTGCAGGCTGCTGCAGTCTCTGAAAGGAAGGGGAGAYGAAAGTGGGGGAAAGAAAGTTACACTCAGAGGTGCAATTTTGCCCTGCTCAAAAGCAGGCACCATCTCTGCCTCTCAATGCCCGTGACAGAAGCACCAGGCCTGATGCTCACACTCCAGCCTGCACTGCTTGTTCCCTTGCTACGTAGGTTTTCGTTTATCACTGCTAAGCAGCTTTGGGCTCACTCTAGGCAACAGTTCCCTGGAGGGAACTGGAAGGTAGYGGCATACAGAGTGACTGCAGGGACAGCATATACGCTACTTGTAGCACTTGGTATTTACAGGAACTATAATGCATTTCCACGTATTTATTATAAAGGTCTTGTCCGAACTAAGAAAGTGTTTAATTGTAGGACTTAATCCTATTTAGAGCTAATGTCAATGCAGTCATCTTTGTATCATCACATTTTTAAAGGCCAAAACTCAAATAGTGCTAACCATTAAATTCAACTTTCCTCTCCTCCATCTTATGGAATAAAATCCCTTCTACTACTATTGTGCTCTAGAACATAGCTAGATTGGTTTCTAGCTGGCAAATGAAGCAACTTTTTGAAGACAGCTATTCTTAAACTATCCCTTTTCTTGCAGTTCTTCCTAGAATCGCTTTAACTTCAATGGACTGTACTGCATTGGTCTGTCCTCCACACYTCATACTTGCCATTTTATAGAATAGCATCATTTTTTTGCTATAGTGTTTTTACTCATCAGTGGGACTTCTGTATTTAACTAAGATTTTGTTGGGATCCCTGATATGCAGGATCTCTATCTCACTTTTTTTTTCCAACTGATATATAAATATTTTTTTACTTTAGTATTTCTCATGAGAAGGTCCTTTCTCTTTGTCTGAAATACAGGTGAAAAATCAAGTTCCTGTAGCCCTCAATTCTTGTGCCCCATTCAGCTTGTGACTTGTTGAACCATGTGGACTGTTCTAAGACAKTTCCTCCAAAGAGTGCAAATCAGCTAATTTTATTATGGCAGGATGATTTTGAATCATTATTTCCAGTGAAAAGTCAGGATCATTGAGACATATCCACCCAGGAATTTCTAAAAATAGCTACTGTAAGTGCTGCTACAAAGGCTTTTCATTTCATTGATTTTTGAAAGGTCATTTTTACGTTTCATACAGTAGATGCAGTTGCAACTATAGTTTAGCTTGGCTTCTAGCTGGTATTTGATTGGCTTGATACTTATTTTACACATACGCTACACTTTATAAAATCTACACTGAAGTAGTTCACTATTCAAAAATGAAATTAAAGAWGTAACACTTTTTCCAGAAATTCAAGAGTAGTTCTGTACCTTTGCCAAAGTTAATACAGCCAGTTTCCATGAAAAACAAACTACCCTCTAGCCTTGTTCCAGCAAGRCTGTGCAAATAACTCAGCTCATTCTCTGTTCCACTAGGATTTAACCACCCCATAGTAAGTGAGCTGGGCTCAGGTTTGTATRCTTTGCCCAGCAGTACCAGGCAGAGGACTTATCATCCAGATTAATCTCAGCATAATTTGTGGCTTAGTTTGTGAGAGCCAAGCATAGCTCACATTTTCATTAACTTGTCAGACTAACAGACTTAGTGCTCTGCTCATTCCCCCTCACCCCGTTTCTCCCCAATATRTATATATTTTTATGAGAAACCCTGGATGTAAAAATTCTCTCATAGCCACTGAACAGCCATAGGCACAAAGAGCAATAATCACTAGTTAAAAAAAAAAACAAACCAAACCAAACCAAAGAGCTGACAGCGATGTCTTTGAAATACATTGAAATAACTTTATAAAGGGGCACAACTAAACCCCTAGCATGTCTACAAATGTTTTACCCAGGACAGCTATAGTTCTTACTACCATGTTGACTGTACCTCTTGACAGATCACAGTGATGATATCTGTACCAAGCTCTTACTAATGTGAAGCCTAATCTTGTTCTATGCAACATTTTCTTTTCAGTACTTGGATTACTGTAGTTTAGTGAAGATCCAGTTAATGATATTTTAGTTCACTCTGCTGTTTTTAAACCAATATTGTGACAGTAATTAGGGTCTTGGAAAAAGTCTAGAAGAAACAGTGAAGCATTTCATGCTTTCAATAGTAATTATACAAATCATGCTGTTTTTTGRCTATGTTCTAAACCCAAACTAAACAGTTTAGGTATTAAAGCTTCTCTCATTAATTCAATTAGGCAAGCTAGGCTTGTATTAAAATGAGAACTCAGGGCAGAAATCACCTATAGAGATATCCCTAGTGTTTGAAAATTRAGTAGGTGACAAGTTACAAAGGTAGGTAAGGCAAAATTTCAATATGATATATTTTTAATATTCTTTCTTGAAGGCCTTTCTCATTTTAAGGAAAAAAAAAAGGAATATTTAAGCCCATGAGCAGCTTAATCAGGAAGATGGGATAAAAAATGTAAATATATTTTTAAACAACTACACAGCCACATAAGAAAAAAAACAAATAGGAAATACACTTAGGTAGGAATTGGGCAGAAACAAGTTTGAATCTTTCACACCACAGAACTCCTATTTAGCAATCAATGACAAAAGCTGTGTTTTAATCACACCTACCATTCCATCACAAGGTCCAGAATTTCTAATAGCTGCTGCTACTCYGGAGCTTGTGCGCTGGGGGTGGGCAGATATTTTACCTTTCCTTAAAGCTACCAATGCTTTATTGCCCCACTTCCCTCATTTTGCAAGAATTAAACGTTACACTAGTTTATAGAAATTGGTTTGGCCCTTTAYCTTAAACAGCAGCTGTGTCTATAATGCTATCTTTCTCTCTACATAAGTTTCTCATAGCCTCAGCCTCTCCTGTCACTGCTGCCCTGGATTCAAATCTACAAAACCAGTAAAAGGCTGAAAAATAATCTTTAGAGGAAGAGCAAAAGACAGAGCTATTGTCTTCTGTCAGAAGACACTTTGCTTAAGCAACTAATGCCTCAGGTTTGAGCTATGACTGTTAAATAATTGATCAAAAAAATGAGAAGAAGCAGCAAATTATAAAATACAAGCAGTATTTGAAGCTTTATGAAGACAAAATACCCTCCAGAACAGGCATTTACTGACCCAATTGCTTCCTTGTATCTAGGACAATATCAGCTTGCTAACGGACATCAAGAACTACCCACCTCAGTGTGAAATTTTCAGGCCTGTATTAAATACTTTTCAAGGGGGATGGTGTAACATATTGATAATAAATCATTAGGACTTCAAGATGAGAATAAAGAACAGTATTCTCACACCTTACACAATCTGCAGCCACCATGGATATCTTAAACCTTGCATACATAATAAAGAGCAGAAAAATACTATACATTTTACGTTCAAGCAATTCCTCAATATATTTAAGGATCTGGGCCTTAAGATCAGGAGCTGAACATGCAAAAACCATGAGCAATAGGTGTCTACATAACCAGCAGCTTCCTTATTTAAACTTGTTTTCAGTTACAGCCATAGGGCTGTGAGTTTAAGGTAGCCATGAAGAACTACGACTCCAACAACCCTAAACACTCCTGCTGGGGAAAGTCACTCTCCCTCTCCATATACAGAAGGCAGGGAAAAAGCAAAACAAAGCAAATTTGTTTTCAGTAAAAGCACCACAAGATTCTTCAGCTGTAGTTTTATGGGACATGAACTGCGAATGGTGGGGACTGTAGCCTTACACAAGAGTATGTGCTTGTGCGGGTACTGCAGGACTAGCAGGAGTGCAGGGCAGCAATAGTGTTCAAGGCTGCGCGTCCTGTGTTTGAGAGGACCGGTGGTGAAAGTATCTGCTGGGGAATGGTGGGGAAGCTTTACACAGGAGTTGTGCGCACACGTTCCTGCCCTCCACTTACAGGAGGAGAGCTAGAAGGTGATAATGTTTCCAAACTAAGTTTGTCAAGTTTGGGAGGCTTTTGAGAAGGCCTTAGCCTTGCATGAAGGGAACCACTTGGGGGAAGGGGGAATCCTAGCCTGGGARTGCCAGGTGCCTATGTGCTGCTTCTGGTTGCTGTGAGGGTGGTGGGGGCAGCATCAGTGTGCAATGGTGTTCACAAGCTGAATGCCTCATATTTGGGCTGGCTCATCTAATCAGAAGAGACCTGCTGCGAGGGTGGAAGTCTCACTCAGAGGGACAGATGCCTGCGTGCTGCTTCCATTTGCTGTGGAGGTGGCAGGAGTGTGTGAATGCAGTGATGTTTACAAGCTGTTGTGTTCAGATGAGCTTGTACTCTTTTGAAAAGTGTCTGCTGCAGGAAGGAATCAGCCAAGGTGATGCAGGTGCCTGTGTGCAGCTTCCATATGCTCTGAGGGCAGTGGAGCTGGCAGGAGCTGTGCAGTGGTGATGGTGTTTAGCTAAGGGCCTTTTATATGAGAGGTGTTTGGATGAGCTGGTAGTCTCCAGAAAAGGTATGCGTAGTAGGGGGTGGAGGAGAATTGCCCAAAAGTGGCAGATGCCTGAGGGTGGTGTGGTGAAAAGTGTGCTGTGCCAAGGTTTTTCAGGGAGGCTTGCAGTGTTGAGAGAAGGGTATTGGGGGAGGGCAGCCCTCCCTAGGACTGGCATATGCAAATATRTTGCTTCCGTATGTTGTAAGGGTGKCAGCAGTGTGCAATAATGATGATGATGTTCATGACCTGAGTGCCTCAGGCTTTGGATGGGCTTGTAGTCTTGCAAGAAAGGACTTGTTGCAGGGAGGGGCATGTGGTAGAGGCACCTCTCTTTGGCAAGGTTTCCTCACCAAATGCCTGTGTGTAGTTTTGATTTTCTGTAGGAGCTATGTAGCAGTAGAAGTGCTGTGGCAGTGACAGGGTTCATGAACTAAGTGCTTTGTTTGGAGGCAATTGTGAGGGTTTCTAGTCTTGTGAGAAGGGCCCCATGGCTGGTGCCAGGTGGCAGGAGAAGCCTTTCCCAGGAGTGACAGATGCCTACGTACACTTTCCATTTAATGGGGTAGCAAGAGTGTGTGGCAGTGATGCTATTCATGATTTAAATACCTCTTGGGGAGCACTGGTGATGGSTCAGCAGGTTGCAGAAATGGACCTTTGTGGAGGTGGTTTGGGGTAACCTAATCCAGTAATGGCAAAGGCCCTTGAGGGAGGAGTGGTTACATGGTTTATGTGATGGTGACAGCATTCGTAAACTCCTTGTATTCAGGAAATATTTGTGTGGGCTTGTAATTCTGTGAGAAGACACCCATTGGCTGGTGTTTGGCCAGTAACTTGAGGCAGAGGTGAGCCTTGACCAGGGATGACAGATGCGTATGCACAGCTTCCATAGGCTGTGGGGGTAGAAAGAATGTGTTGTGGTAATGGTGTTCACAAGATGAGTGCCTCATGTTTGCAAGGTGTTAGGACAGAATTGTTTTGTGAAAAGGGACCTGCAGCTGGGGATATGTTGGGAGGAGCCTTKCCTGGGAGTGGAAGAAGCTTTTGAAGGAAACATGAGAGATGGATCTTTCTGTGGTGACAGCATTCATGAGCAAAGTGAAGCCCACCTGGGCAGGCTTTTACAATCTTGCAAAATATTATAGGGTGAGAAGGAAGCCTGTCCAGGAGTGATCGTTGTCTTTGGCAGCTTCCATTTGCTGTTAAGGTAGTGTAAGTAGCAGGACTGTGTGAGAGCAGTCACACAGCTAAATTCACGAGCTAAATTACTTGCATTTGGGTGGGATCATAGTCTTGAAAAGATGTGTTGTGTTGGGCAGACACTTGCCCATGAGTGAGATGCCTGTGATGATGGCATAGGTAGCAGACTTGAGCTTCTTGCTGAGGGGTGGTTAACTCCCCCCTCTGCTTTCCCACATTTGAAGTATATTTACAGGAAAGAATAAAATAAGCAACTTCCTTAGCCACAGTTAACATCTCATATTTTCTTACTCTCTATGGGCATTTTCAGTGCTAGTTTTCTTAGCTTTTGGACTGAGACAACTTTATGTAGAGCCTTCCACCTTGAGCTCCCTTTCAAACCATGTTCACAATAAACTACTGTAGCCCACTTGAGGCTTGAGCTTCTCCTCTCCTGTTCTTTCCCAACTCCCTGCTTCAGAACACCAATCTTTTGGACTATCATGCTTTGATTTGTCATTTCTCTTCTTTTCCATCCTTAAAAATAAATACTGTGTGTGCTGCTATAGCAGCCACCTTAAGGGTATTTTGTTTTAATTTGTTTTTATCGAGTGTTTAGGAATCTTGTTGAAGTAATGAGTGTTAGTGTGCTACAGAAAGAARCAAGGATGTAATTCTGCCCACTTTTTTCAATCACTGATCAACAGAGACAAGGCCGTGCAGTGCTGTTTTGAAGACCTTTGTAAGCCTAATTGACCCGTATTCAGCTAGGCTGGGCTTGTAGATCTAAATTATGAATTGCAAATCTTGGGTCTGAGATTGCTGAAGGATAGAACTGTCCTGTGAGGTGCAGCTTGATTCTGCCTGGTATTGTGCACTCTAGTCTCCTGTGGTGTTGGTATGCAATCCTACATTTTTGTCCTGCCAAAAACAGATTTGTCTTCAGATGTCTTAAGGTTCATAACTGACTGYCTACGATACAATAGAAACACTTGTTTGAGTTTAGTACTTCTGTGAGCTGTAATTGCTATGCTAATTTTGCTTATATAGTATGCCCAAGAATGTGTGCAAATATGTGCACTTACATTCACATCTATTTAGGCAGCTTTAGTTGCTGCAAATATGGTGGTACAGGAGGAAGATATGCTGTGGTTTTGTCTAACTGAGAAATTTTTTTGTGGGAATAGATCTCTTCCCTCATCTACTATTTTACATCACATGACAAAAAGCAGAATGATCAAAGCAATCTCTCTCCTTCATTATTCATTATCWAGGGTTTCATTGAGTCAGGTATAAAACTGCGAGCCTTTTAAGGCCAGCTGTTGAGGATCTACCTTGACTTTTAGGAAGATAGTTTGTGAATGACTTAGTGAAACCATGATAAAGAGGAGTTTAAGAAAAGGAGATATGGCAGCTATCTTTGGGAGTCCTGTCTCCCTGAACAATTCGCTAGTGATGAATTGAACGTGCAGTGCTGGAGATCTGGCAAATGCCTCCCTATTTGTTGCTAAATAGAGATCACTGACTTGCAACAAATAGCCTTTCCCCCCTGCCCTGGCCAAAAAAATATCGGAGCTTTTGSTTTTTACTGAGACTATGATGAAATGCAAGGTGCAGAGGGAACCTTTTAAACCTTTTTTCTGTGTTGAGAAAGCCGAGTGTAATTTAGAAATCTACGCCACCTTTTAAAGGTGTCATATTTCTTTCTCAAAACAGCATATTTTCTTGTCTTTCTTGTGCTAACATTTACTTTGTCAAATGTATGAAAGCAGACTTTTGACATTCTCTGAGATTATATTGATTTTGTTGATTACCGAATAAAAGATTAAAGTAATTCTTTCTAACTTCAGTAATGTAGACTTTTGGATTCTTTCAATAGAATAGATTGGGATACAATTTCAACAGAAAATTGCATTTTGGGTGTCTTTTATTTTAAGTTAAGTCTCCTAGTTTCAGTCCTGCTGACTCTTTTAGCAGCACTTGGAAAAGGGTAATTGCCCTCAAAAGTGTTATGTATTACTTTCAACTTGTCMTTTTAATACTGCAGCTAGGGGTTCTCCTAAAGAGCTACCACTGATTGTATTGCAGTGTGACATTTGTGCTAGTCTGACCTTTCAGTGGGTGTTTAATATAGGGTGTGTTTGGTACAAAGCCTCCACACTGGGTTTGAGTGGAGTTACAGAAGTGAGACTAAATTCATTGTTCGTACTTGCAAGTGTTTATGCCTTATCATTTCAAATCTTTGCATCACATAATCTTTTAGTGTAACTATTTCATAACAAAAGAAGGATGCAATGATGTATTATAATTACAGATATAATCTGCCAGCTGTATTCGGTTACAGTTTTAGAAAGAAATAGACCCTTTGCCTAGATTTCCACATTACTTTTCTTGTCTTTGCTACCAACTGTCACCTTGTGTGGGCAGTGATAGGAGAGGTGTCAAAGGTACACAAGAAAAAAAGAAAAAAAAGAAGGAGAAAAGCACACAGTGATTTAACCCTTATTTATATTGCTGGCCCTTTTCTTGATTCAGGGCACCTTTAGCTGTTCATTTCATCTGAAAGACAACTGACTCAAAAACAAGTGACAGAAGCTCAGAAGTTGAGCTCTGTTTTGCTGAAGTGTATCTAAAATGTGGCCCTTGGTAGCAAAGTTGAAGGATTTTTAAGCTGAGAGGCTGGTGGTAATGTATTTGAAGACAACTGAGCTTTCCCCATGGAAGACAAAGGTGACTTTGCTCTGTTCCGTGCCTCTGTGGGTTGAGTGATGGCATATGCCTCGGGAATAACAGGACATTTGTAGGTCTCTCCTGTGAGGAGTTACATTGTAATTTTACCTTTTGTCCATCTTGACTGATTTTAGGGTCAAGAAAGCAGCTTCATTCACTTTTTTTCAAGAATCCTAATGGTTTTTCTACATTTCTGKCTCATTCTGTTCTATGATGCATATCTTTAGGCAAGACTCAATATCATCTGAGGACAATATCTTAAATTATTAATTTAGATCTGATTAAAAAACCCTGGAAGTATGTGTAACATTTTGCCTTTTTTTTTTTTTTTGCCACAGAACAGAACCAGACTGTGCTGCTCACATACTGCTTCAAAGCAATATGTTTTTCCTTAATTTTTATGAGTGTTTTCATTTCATCTTTTAAAGATAAGCCTTCTACCCAATGAGAACTGAGACCAACTCTATTAAACAGAAGAAATCTGAAGGCTTGTTCCTTAGAGGTAGTGAACGCCTTCTGTCTGACACCTTATACAAGTTCTAGTAGGGTAAGATTCGCCGTGGTGCATGCATTTGCACGTGCAATCTCTGTTTCCGTGAAACTTCTTGAGCAAGATTTGCGACATCAACTACTCCAAATCAAATTCTGCAGCTTTGAGTGTGATTATCTTCAAAATGAAACATGGTAATTTAATCTACTGTTTTGTTTCTGCAGGTATTTGTTCTTCTGGAAGTGTTAATGAATGGCAAAGAAGGGGAAAGTCTGAGCTCTAAGATAGAATTTCCAGCCAAAAGTAAAATAGCTAATGAGGATATTCATCTAAATTCAAGGTGTGTTCAGGGATGTTCYRGGTAAAGTCTTTACTCCAGGTGATGTTTAGTGATTTGTACAAAGAGGAACACTTCCAGAAGATAAGAAGAAACCCAAGCCAAAATAACCAAGTGTAGTAGGTGATTTTTTTTTTTTTGAAGGTACAGGTTGCAGTCTTAGGTGATGCAAAAATTGAAGGTAGGTTTCTTCTCTGCTGTTTCTGGTGTAAAAACAAACACCCCCCTCCCCAAGCCCCACTCAGTAGTCTCTGGTTTATCCTTGTGTTTAAAGGGAGAAGTTGGAATATGAAATGGATAGACATGTACATGAGTCAACAGTGTTTGATAGCATCCCAAGTTACTATCGGATTAGCCTGGAAAAGTACTGTGTTAATTCTCCACATAAACTTTTCATGTCCACCTGGCTTGTATTGTTGCACTTAGTAACACTTATTATTACATTTCTGTAATATTAGYTTTAAACCTTTAGGACTAAATCTTTCCACAAGTAGAAATGGTTGCAATATATGCCCCATAATGCTATAGCTATGTTTTTGGTCATCAGCTCTCTGCTTAGAAGCATCTGCATTTCTTCAGCATGTTGTAACTTGCCAGTATTCTGAAATTCCTGAAAATTAAGCAAGCGTGCTTTTTAAATAGAAACCTTGGCAACAAGAAGAATAAAATTCCAAAGGGCCTATTTTCTCTAAAGTTTGGCAGAGGCTGCAAGTTGAGAGGTAAATCAAGGAAGCTGGATAATGTCCAGAAAGTGAGATTAAGAAGAAAGTAGAGAATCTTAGTCTCAGGCAGGAGAATGGTAGAGTAATTTTCTAGGACTTAACAGTGTGACATCAGTGAGCCTTTAGTCCTCAGTCTGCCACAGTATTTGCTACTTCCATTCTAACTTAAGTTTAATTTGCTTTATTTTTTATGCTGTCTCCAGCAAAAGTGAGTCACCTCTTGCAAGCAGATCCATGTTGCAGAACAGCGCAGGTTTTTGTACTTGAACTGAACAGCTTTCAAAGTCAGGAGTATGCAAAACAAACAGGTTCTTTAGAAAATGCTTGCACTGTTGTTGATCATTAAATAGTGCAGCCAGATCCTTTGCTGATGCAAATCAGCATAATTTCCATTGACTTCAGTAGAGCTGTGTTGAGCCTATGCAATATAATAAAATACTGGATAAAGAGCTGTTACCACCTTACTAAGGTTTCCTGATGCTTCTTGCAAAAGATTCTTGCACTATTTTCTCTTGAAGCTGTCATGTCAGTATTGTTTGCCACAGTCTTTAGATACTAAATAAATGAAATGGCTTTCATTTTCTTCGACTCAGCAAGTATTGTCAGCCTGATCAATACTACCAGCCACTTGAAACTAAGTTAAGCCTTTGCTGGAACAGGCATGAATTTCTACAGTGTCTRAGCAATGAGGAAAGCTCTATTTCCTGTATATTTTTTCCTGGGTCCAGTATATGGAGCCAGCAGCTAATCTCTACTCTGAAAAGATGCAWCAGGAGATATTTCAGCTCTGGAGACTGAAGAGAAAATAATCTGATTTCTCATGATTATATAATATTCGCCATTGGGACTTGCCTATCCATACTTTCGTGAGGGAGAAAAAATCTCTGGCTGCTGTCCTTAGACCTGTGTGGTTGAGGCTGCTGTTGACAAGGCAGCATATTAGGATTGCCTATGAACGAAYTGCATTTTCCCTTCCTTCAGAAGGAATAAAAGCACTTGGAAGTGAGAAAGTTTATAGTAAAGACGGTTACTTCTATTGAAATGTCATGTATTTAAAGTTCAGAAACACCAGCTGCATCTTAAATTTTTCTGCCTATCAGTTCACAATTTTATTCATTCACATGATCGTATGTACTCCTACGCCCACCAGATATCTTGAATGATGCAAACATTATGGAAATAAGTTAAGTCAAAATTAAAGCTATCGTTCATCGTTTACTCTGGAATACATTTWCAATCTAAGTTTTCTAACTTTTTTTTTTACTTTTACATATGTAAAATGGCAAATCCAAGAATCTTCTAATTCTATACTGTTTATATACRTATACATGCAAATTTTATAGTTCTACTCTGTATAGTATCGTGCTTCTCTCTATTTTAGCTGAAAGCAAAAATGATGAGACAAATGACACTTTTTTCCCACTACAAACGAAGTTAAAGTGAAAAAAGACAGCAGTTGTTTTTCTTTAATGATAACTTGTGTATTTTAGATATCTTAAATGCTTTGAATTTCTTTATTGGTTATTTTGAAGACCTCTAAATGATCAACAGTATAAGACAAAGAATGCTGATGAGTTCAGGCACTTGGACTCCAAGCAATGCCTGCTGAACAGAAGCAGTTCTAGGCAAAGTAATGGCCCCARTTCTTTATTCTGATATGCGGAGCAGAGAGCTGGAACTTTGCTGTTTTTGCATCCCTGAACTAATCTTTTGCCTAGTGAAGCTCCAGCACTATCCATCTTATGCCCTTCTTTGATCCATTAAGAACCTCAAGAGGCAGAGAAGGCAATGCTCTAGACCACTTTCAGACACTTTGCCACTGGCAGGCACTGGCAGAAATACTTAGATTTTTCCACTTTAAGCCACCACATCTATGCAATATAAATGGTTTGCAGCAAAATATCAGGATTGTTGGAGAAAGCTTCCAGCTTGATGTCAAAGAAACCATTATATCTTTTTCTTGATGGAATGTGACCTATAGCATTTAAATCTTAAGCTTGAATACACAGAGAAGTCTGCATCTCTAGCCACCATTTCCCATTAGTCTGCTGCTATCTTAGTGTTCTCTACCAACTCTGCTTAAATRTCTACTTGTTGAGATAGGACGTTTCAGCTTTCCATTAGCACTGTGTAAAGCTCTGCAGTTTAAGCTAAGAGCTCAACATTAACAGTGACTATTTTCCRATATTGTACAGTGCTGTATAGTATAAAGAGAAGCCTGATATTGGCTTTCATTGTAGGTGRTATATTTAACGCTTCCCTTTAATTGGGTCCAGAGATATGTCCAAGTGAAAACACTGAGGAAATGGGTTGGTACGAGCTCTTTGAAGTGAGCAATGTGAAGTCTTTTCAGAGGGGAGCGAAGTGAACTTCAGATGGGACTTGGCTTTCCTATCCCATTCCTTTGTTAGATAGTGTCTCTATTCCTTCCAGATTTTCTGTCCCTACTTCCACCTATTGTGTGCTTTCTTTTTTATGTTTGAGTTCAGTCAGGACCTCTGTGTTCATCCATGCAGTTTTCCTGCCACCTTTGCTTGGCTTCCTGCTCACTGGGATGGACCATTCTTGAACTTGATGGAGGTGATCCCTGAAAAATCAACTGACTGTTTTGGACCCTTCTCTTCAGGATGGGCTCCCATGGCATTCTTAATAGGTCCCTGAACAGGCTGAAGTCTGCTCTCCTGAAGTCTAGGGTTGTGATTCTGCTTTGTCTTGCTTCTGCCTCTCATCCTGACCTCCACTATCTCATGCTCATGGCAGCAGAGGCTCTGAATTTCATATCCCTGACCAGTTCTTCCTTGTTCGTAAGGTCCAGCAGAGTGTGTCCCCTCATCAGCTCAGTCACCTGCCAGGAAGTTGTCATCAATGCACTCCAGAAACCTGCTAGATTGCTTGTGCCCTGCTGTGTTGTTCCTCCAGCAGATATTGGGATGGGCAAAGTCCCCCATTAGGGCTGGAGAAAGGCCTCATCTTCCACAAAGTGATGCCGGTAAGGAAGTTCACACTGCTGCAATCTAATGTGAAATGATAGAAAAAACACCCTTCTCAGTGATAAATTTATCTGTGTGCCTAGTGGCTGCAGATTAAATAGAATACATGATTTCTAGTGGTGCCAGCAAGGAAAGTAATTGTTTCATTCTGGAAGCTGAACAATCAGTGCTGTGACGGGTGCTGTTATAAATCCTGAGTTAAAAGCAAAACCTAGGCATATCATTTTGTTAGAAAGGAAAATTTAATTTGTTTAGAAACATAACAGTAATGGATGTGTTCTACAGAGGCAGAAAACCTTTTGTAAGTAACTGAACAGTGCAGCACTGGAATAGGTTGCCTTAGAAGCTTGAACACTGGATATATTCAAGAGTGTCGGTCAGTAAATAAGTTTATAACATAGCTGAACAACTTGGGGAGGTGTAGGGGAGAGAAGGACTCAGCAACCTCTTAAAGTGAATCCAGGCCTGTTTTTCTCTGAATTTACATCAGGTTTCATATGCAATATGGCTTGGGGATTTGGGCAATACAATGAGAATGAGAAAGATGGATCATGCGCTTGCTAGCTCTAAATACTACAACCTTAATTCAAAGTTTCTGGGTTAAGTACCAATGTAAAATGAGTTTGTGAACTTATTTCAAGAAATATCTAAACAGTGGCTTTATCCTTCTTTCAACATGTGTTCTACAAAATAGGGTGTTGTGTGAGGTGTGGTGGTTTTATACTAAGAATCTTTTTCATATTTTATTTTCTGAAACCTTTTTCATGGAATGCTGTGAGTGGATAACATTGTATGTACTTTTGGACTCTTGCATTGACAAAATCCATTCAAAGAATGGGATTAAGGAAATGATCTTTATTGACTACTTTCAAACTCATATTATGGACTTTCGGTTTCTGCCAAGGTTATAAATTGTTATCCAAGCACCAGCCTTCTTTTCAAAGGGTTACCTACAGACGAAAAATACTGCAGAGAGTTTGGTTAGCATTCTTTTTCAGGAATAGTTATCTAAATTAAAGATGCAGCCCAACTTATTGGCTGTTCAATAAAAATCTCTTCAGAAAACTGTACAGGCTGCAGAGAATTTCATTCTGTTACGTAGCTCTGTCCTCTTCTGCACATGAACATGGTCAAACTTCTGTGAAAGCATCTTTTTTAGATGATTCCGATGTCAAAGACCAATGGYACTAAAAAAATTGAAATATTGAAGCAATGTTTTAGATGCAAGGGGGAGGAAATTTTGCCATTTTTACAAGCTCCCGGATTATACTTACTTTAGCTACAAGCTAATACCTAGCATAAAGCTTACTATGATAATTTGTAAAGATGAGTAACTGGAAGATGTTATGCTTTGAAGATAAGGATGTGGAGTTCCATCCTTGGCAACCTGTGGATGCAGAGTTTGTCACAGCAGAAGAGGGTGGACAGTGTCTCAGGAGGTGATGGCAGGGGTGCCTTTGTGCAGGAGGTTTCGAAAGCTTGCCAAAGATGACTGCATGAATTCCTCGCCACACTCAAGCGGGTACTAGAAAGGATCACTGCTCTTGGTGCTTGGCAGGCTGGTGCAGTGAGGCGAGACAGAATGCTCTCATGGCCTCTTTGATACAGCTGTGCACCCTGCAGTGTCCTGAAACTTCTCTTCTTTCCCTTAGGCATGCTTGGTTGCCCCCCAGGGAAAGAGCATATCCAGCTGTCCTACCAAAGGGTTCCACTTTGGTCTGTTTAAGGGAAACAAACATAATTTTTCACCTAATTGAATGAAGAAGTAAAAAAAGGTATCTGTCAAAAGCCAAAATTTCACATAAATGTCAAACTTYTGGAAGAAGTAACATCTGGATATGAACATTGCAAGAAAAAATCAGTTCTATCCAGCAGAATCTTCTCTAGTGTCAATTTATTTGCTTGTCTATACTGAATCTAAATAGTCACTGCATTACATTAGCTGTTTTCTCATTCAAAATCGCTTGACTCCATCCAAGTAATAACACTTTTGTCATTTATGCACATTCCTTAAGCTAGCATTTAAGTCTAATTTCATATGGATGAGTGATTTAAGTTGATATTTTAAYGCTTTCATGAGCTTAATCAATTTATTATGGAAAGAAATAAGGAATATAATGTGGATGACTTAGTGTCAGTTATGAATGCTATTTTTTGCTTAGTTCCCGTTACAAGAGAGTAGAGTATCTACTAGCATACTAAAACAATAAATATGTAGGGGAATACCCAGGGCTGACCTGCATTGTGTGCCCTGTCATCATGATTTCCTATGTCACAGACATTGTCTGCTTTTTTATCTTGGCAAACAAACATTTCTGTGGCTGAGTTTCATTACTTCTGTTTATCAGAGCCTTTATGATTTTGCATAAATTAGGATTAATTTTTAATGTAACCTAGATAAACAGAATTTCATTGTACATTGTAAGACATTTCAGGTTAACATCCTGTTGCATGAGTAGCTGCATTCATAAGCTACACACATGGTAATGCTGATGCTTGTCACACTCACTGCTTTCACGTTTTCAAAGACAAGTTTGGAAAGGTATGCATGAGAAGCATACTGTGAGACCTGGGTAGCAAGTTCCCATAGCATTCCTACAATACCAGAGGAAGAACTATGCAAATCACTTCAAACCCAGACACTTTGGGCACAGCTTACAAATTAGTCTTTTCGGCATAAATCCTAGTTCAATAGCTTAATTATTCAACTGTAGTTTTGCACTCCTGCAACAAAAGGAAGGAATTTCAAGCACATTGTTTGTGAGCTGCTTACAAGCCCTCCCCTGTGAACCTTGGACCTTTCCCTTAACGGCAGCAAAGCAAGCTGAGAACATACCGTGGCGCGCTATGCTGAAATAGTTTTTAAACATTAATGAATATGATCATTTTATTAGAAAACTCTTGTGATGTGTTTCCAGGCACTGTTCMACAATGTATTTGTGCACATAATGTTTTATTTGCTTACGAAAACAAAACACTTTTTTGATATCCTTTGACCTTCCTTTTTTTCCTGGTCAACTTTTAAAGTTGTTGACGTAAAGCTTCTGTAAAACYGGGCAGGGTAACTCGCAAAGAACAGCGTTTACTGTCTACTGCAAGTATTTTTAAAGAGCCATGATCTATTCTGTATCCAGATGATTCAGAAAGATCCTTTCTGTGCAGCAGCATTAATCATTCCYGCAATTATTTCCCTTAACTGCTTAGAGCTCTGATATTTCTTATTACTTCTTCGTCTCATATTACATGTGACTGGAATGAGAAGTGGCTTTGGATGTCATGCTAATGTAATTATGTAAAGTGGGCACTACATCGCCTGTTCTGGTTCCCATGATATATCAAAGCACAATCCTAGTTATACCTGCTGTATAAAAGCTGTACATTAAAACTGCCCATTCTAGCAGCTGTAAACCGCGTGGCCAGCACTTACTCAGCAAATGACTACCTCCGGACCTCACTGACCTTATCAGTACCGTGGGGAGCACAGCTTCACATGCAGAAACTGCTTTCAAATAGTCGCTATGAGAATGTGTAATAGGAGACATGATTTTTTTTCATTTTGGCGTGCTTGGTGGGTTGCTGGTTCATAACTTGCCTGTCTCACTATTTTGTGTTTTTTAAGTTATAGTTCCAAGAGTTGTGTGGGTTTTTTGAAACAATGTCAGCTTTCTTGGAGGAAAAAGTCTTTAGCTGCTGTATTTATGTAAGAGCTTGCAATTGTGAACCTCATCGGTTTAACATGAAAAAGTAGCAAGACTTTCTCACCTTGAAGTTTTATTTTTAATATAAGGTCAAATTAAGGCAAAGTTCAAGTTTTCTGGGAATCSAAATCAGGTTTTGGCAACTTTGCAATTGGCAGTACTGGTGAAATTTTTGCTGTTCCTCTACTGCTCTGCAGCAGCTTCCATTTTGTACCCTTTTAACTTACAGTAGAACTTATCTATTGAAAAGACCTTATCCTTATTTCAAAGTATAACACTCATTTTAATCTTAAATCCCTTGGTTCCATTCAAACTTGTCTTTTTACTGCTGACGATTGTACGAGCAAAAATCACCCAGTGACTTAATAGACAATTACATAGCAGGTTTGAACCCTCTTAATTTTTAGTGATTTATTGTGTAAATTGTCTGCTTTCCTCATTTTGATTTCTACAATTCACCTCTGGCCAGATCTAGCAGATGGACAAGTTTCAGACCTGTACCGTCAATTATTCATTTGCTTCTTGATGGAAGAGTGAGTTTATTTCTATTTGAAAATTTATTCTTTCTCTCTTCCCTATTGTTTCCTGAGTATCCAGTACAGTGGAGTACACACTGGATACAGTAGAGTATTCAGAGTAATGGCCTTTGAAATTATTGTATGGCTAAAGAATTGTAATTGTAAATGGCAAACACCATTTCCTTCTGACAGCTTTGTATATGCTTAGGTATGTCCAACTGTATTAACTCAGGCAAACTAGTGCAATGCTCTTGACCACCTTGAAGTGTTTTTGGACTGAAGGACTATGGAACTTGCCTTCTGATTCTTTCTCATATTTTTTAATTTCCACTTTGAATCTTCTGATCAGCACTAAGACTATGGTAAGGCCCAGAAATTAAATTCAGGTTGTGCCAGGTGCAATATAAATTCACAGAATGATACTGTCTTTTTACTAAAGAACTTAAAATTTAATTTGCAGAATATATAAGTGCCTGTAATAAATAAGCAATGAGAGAATGGAGAAGATAGCAATGCCAGGAAAACCTGCTGAGGGAAGTTAAGGCTACAAACTTTATTTTCAACTAATTTGTTTTCAATATAGTGGCAAAAATCTCATAAGAACTGATCTGAAAAAACAGTGAGATTCTGGTGCTGTTGATTCCTGATTGCGTACTTGGATACAGCTAATGACATTCAATACATTTCATCTGCAGGTGCTCTAGTCCTCTACAAAATGAAAAACAGGCTTCACTTCTAGCTATAGAATAGGGAAAGGAAAAAAGGGCAGGAAGATGGACTGCCAGGGTCATACCGCAGGGGAATGTCAGATGAAGGATAGCATTCCTTCCGACTTGCATACTGGGTGATTGTAGCATACACTTTGCTGTTATCCTCAGTGTGATCAAACTAATAACATGAATCTCCTGTTGATATTGCTTGGGACAAAAGTATTAATCTGAAATTATTCACCACTGCTCCCTTAACTCACTTCTTCCTTAGATGCAGAATTCTGCTGTGAAACAAATCTAAAAATACTCCATGAAATATATTGCAAATTTTAAAGAACTTGTCTTTATTTGTGAGTCAAAATTTCTTAACAAACTAACTTTAAGCAGTGCAAAAAAAAAAAAAAAAAAAAATCAAGATATCAATGTTCCAGCTTTGGGGACTTGCACATTTGTCCAGATCTGATCACTTCTACAAATAAGGACTAAGAATTCAGAAATGAACCAAAGTCAAAGACATTTTAGGAAAGCATTTATCCTCATGGGAAGCACTGAACTGATTTAGAAGGAGAAATTTTCTCAAATACTTTACAAGGTGCAAAATGTCTCTTAAGTGTCGCAACTCTGTTTCTGTACAACTTCTTTGAGTCAGCTCCCAGAAAATCATGTTATGATAAATAGTTTGTATGCAATCTTGGGGAAAGTAGCTGAAGGATGTATCTTAGGAATTATAAGCTATGTTTGTGTGAGACATATCATTGCTGTCAAAGTGCTGCAATTCTGATTTTTGCAGGAATTATTCTGTTGTAAATATATTAATATATGGACCTAACTGCATTTTTCTCTGTATGTTCTTAGATAAAATTCAGTAAACTCATCAGTGGTGAGTAACGTTAAGAGTACACATGCCAGAATCTATAAGGCTGTGGACTTGGCTTTATTTTCTTAGCTGCTGCAGAATAAAATGATTAATTTTATGTACAATAAATGTTCAGTTGTTAAGACCATGAATGAGATTTCCTGCAATTCCACCAAATGAGCTAATAAATCAGCAAACTGAACTGTGATTATACTTGCCTGTGCAAGTAGTCCTGATGCTAAACCAGTTGCAGGATCAGTCTTCAGGTTAGAAAAAAGTTTTCCTTAAGGGAATTTGGATTTCATGAAATATCTTAGTGATTTGCAGCTCTCTGTAAATGGAAATTGGGGGTTGGAGTAGATGATCTCCAGAGATCCCTTCCAGCCTCAACAGTTCCGTGAAACTGAACAACTAATTTCTATTTTGCAGAAAGTTAACGCCGACATCTACTGGTGGCTTTTTGCACGTACAAAAAACCTGGAATGCCAGCTTGACGGTGACATTCACAGAGACAGCTGGCAGCTGTAACGCACGATACCCGCCGTACAGAGGGTTTTGTAGTGTGGTTAGGAATAGTCTGGCACAAAACGATGGCAATATCTGACTTGCACGGTGTAATTAAAGGTGAAGGTCAGCTTGAAGTGGTTTTCAGCCCAGTCTAACACAAATAGACCCCTTCCCCAATATGAACTGCACATATTCAGAATAAAAAGCAATCCATATCGACCTGAAGTAGGTTACCAGGATGTASTGGAAGTTTCGCTCCTCACTCAAACTCCTGGATGTCCAAATAATTAGAGTTATAGACTAGACTATATATTTTATAATCATGGGCCCTATGCATTAGACAATTCACAAGCCATTTCGTGGTTTTGCTTATTAGATGGACTGCTATTAGAGCAAAGACCTAAAATGTTTCTACTGACTCGATAAAATCCTTTAGAAGCCTGACATCAGTTGTGAATTTAAGTGACAATCTTATATGCACTTAGTGTCTCAGAGTCCTATTTTCTCACATACGTAGGAAGTGTGTATGCAATTGGAATGAAAGCAAAAATTGGAGCCCAGGATCAGACATAAAATGCAGGCACAAAGAGTAGTCTAAAGGGAAGGGTCCAAGGGAGCTAGAACATAAACAGCTGTTTTGGCTAAGTTGTTATTTGTTCTGGAGTTCCTTTCCTTATCCTGAGCATTTGTCTTCTCTTTACATAAAAGCAAAGAACTACTTGACAGTGGAACCCAATATGAAGTTTTAATAGAAACTCAAAACTTTTTTTTTTTTACCTTTTATGTATCAAAGTGGCAGTACTTTACAGCTGGCTAATGTGAAGAGAACAATTTTCAGTTTGGACCTCCCCCCTTGCTATGCATCTCCCACCATATATGCACACACTATAAGTGTAAAGTTAATTACCTTAAATATGTGCACAAACGTGGTTACAGCCATGTAAAAGTCTTCTTAAAATCTTTCTCCAGTCAAAACCAACTTTTGTTTCAGCTCAAATTTTACAGCAACACCTGTGAAAAAGCAACACCTTTATCTTCTGCGTTCTGCTGAGCAACCTAACAACTCAGATTTTAGCTCTGGTTTTTGATTTGATGTGTAAACGCTTGTGCTATAACATCTGGAAACCATAATAAGGCTATGTCTTGCATGAGCCAGTATCCTGTCATGTCAAGGTATACATCTCCATTGAAGAATACCGTTTTGTTGATTGCATGGTGACGTTACAAGTCAGATTAGTTTTAGACATTTGCAAATGTACTAAAACTCTAGTTTTATTGTAATTCAGAGGATGATATCTGTTAATGGATCTTTTTGTATAGCGTGTTTGCAGACAGTTGAAAACATTCAATATACAAGACTTCCGCTGCTTTCAGCAAATATCATGCAACATGCTTCCCTACTGACTGGYTTCTATCATTGGTATCTAGTGAGTTAAGCATCAAATTTTAAAACACTTAATTCTCTTCTTCCATTACTCTTGCCAGTGCATTTCAATAATTGCTGGAAGTAAATGCAAAAGAATGCTAAGGAGCTGTTGAGAGCTAAGGGGTCTGATTTCAAACCATGGGATCTTCCCAGGTCAATTTGGAGAGGAATGCCTCAGCCACAATGTTGGGGCTTTTTTCCTTTCTCTCCTGAGACCCTATAGATCACTCCTGGTGCCCAGGCTACACGAGTACTTCCATTGCATTAAGCTTGCTCGGGTTTCAACCTGGGGTGTACTGTTCACGTGCTCAGGGCTAAGCCACGTAGTAAAGCCTTCTCTGTACGCAGGTTATGGACAGKCCCATAGCAAACTATCTTGTGATATTTCATTGGCAATGTGCTCACTCTTCTGCACTCTCCTGTAATATTCTACTTTTTCATCTTTTACTAGAGATTTTATGTTTGTTACTGAGTGGGTAGTTCAGTGGTCTGTGATACAAAATGGCATGTGAAGATGTTCTACAGATCTTTCTGCTCTAAACTACTTTCAAAACTACTTTGAAACAGCCTRTAAAAGTGAGTCGCAGGTCTCAGGGACATGAGCAGTCTCTTCTAGTTTTATTTTCCTGTGTTCCAGTGCTGAGTGTTCCTTAGCAGGAGTCTCTGCAGACTGTCATGATCAGCTCTTGCAGAATCTCTTTCCAACTCTCAGTATCTTTAACCTAATACTAAGGTTGCATAATAGAGAATTTCAAATGGATAAAAGAACACACTAGCCACATTAAACAGTCCCTGTGGTGTCCTTGATTGTCAGGTGGTCTTGCATCTTCCCTGTGTTTTTGTCCGTGAATACATGCATACTTCTGGTATAGCAGGCCAGAGAATTCAGCCATCAGCCTGCCGTGGTGTTGCCTGTTAACAGTTAGTAGGGCAAGGTGGCAGTCTGAAATGGGATTCCTCCCTGTTCTCTGGTATGATTCCCAGTCTTTGTTCCCTAGGTTTATGTCTGTCCTGTTTCCACAGAGAGGAGCCATATCTTAATTTCATAACTTCCCATATCACGTTCCACTGTTTGCATAGCCGCACAGTAACCTGCAGGATTTCATTCTGCCTTGTCTACCAAGTACCCAGTGACATGTGAGGACATAGAAACCCAGCTGATACCAGTTTCCAATGTTACAGGCATGCTTTTCTCAAAACATGAACCAAGTGGTGACTCATACTTCCTTTACATTTTCTGCAATTTTAACTTTCCCTAATGCAGATCATTCTGAATGTTAGACCACTATTTTTTCAAATTTCCTGCTGGTGCAAAATTATAGCAAAGTGACTGAGGCACGAGGCAATTAAATCCCCTGTCAGCATGACTAAATGAGAACAGCACAGCTATTACTGTGCATGGGGCTATGTAATTTGTGTCCAAATGGTCATTTGTCTGAGAACTACATTTTTTTTCAGTTATTTTTGTTAGCTCAAAGAATTAAGCAGTAGGCAAAAAAGAATTCAGCCTCCAGCCTCTTGCAATGCTGTTTTGTGTAATACAAAAGCCTCTGATTTCAAGACATATTGAACCAGGCCCAGAGCTTTACAATTTGTTTATAAAATATTTTCTTTTATTTCACCTTTTCCTAAATATGACCTGTTTGAAATAGTCATATTTCCAGTACTTACATAAAACTAGCCTTACAAATTAAATGAAATCAGAAATTTGTTCTTACTGTTAAACCTAGTATTTTTAACTAGTTGCAGTAAGATCTACTTCTCTATTTTGTGCTCTGTTTTGTCCTTGGAGAAGGAATTGAAAGATAATCATTCCTCTTTACTTATAGATAAAACATTTGCACAATCTTAATTTTTGAATAAGAGCAGATGCTTTCTAAGCTCTACAGATGAATATTTAGAAAAAATCTAATGCACTGGTGTTAGAATTCATTCCTTAGATTCAAATCTAATGAAATTATAGTTAAAGCTGATAGCTTTGATAGCAATTGTATGGTTACAGATCTTTCTTGGTTGTATTTCATGTAAATGCTCTCCTAACTTGCACAGTGTTTTTTAGCCACTCATGGAAGTGCGGGCTGCATATGGTACTGTTGGAGACAGGCCGAAAGGCTGTTGGTTAGATGTAACAGACTGTGTTCATTCCAGTTTAGAAACAAAAATTGAAATGTAAAATACCTGTAGAACAGAAAAGTGTTCAAATTTTGAATTATTTTATTTCACCCTGTACTTCTATTCAACATTTTTTAATATTATATTTGTACTATATTTCAAATATATGGATCACATTTACTGAAATAAAGCATTCCTTCCATGTCAAAATGAAGTGAGAAAGTTGAAACAAATTGTTCTCAAAATTTTTGTTGAAATGGTTGTTCCCCTAAAATACTTGTTTCTATAAACTGTTAAAATTTCTCTATCCAGCCAAGCAAACTAAAATTGATAGCTACAGATAACAGAATACAATTTTAGCCAAGCTAAGACAAGTTTAAAAAAATAATTCCTTCTAGGAGCAATGCAAAGCTAGCCCTGCATCCTTCACAGTCAAAGTATTGATAAAAATACACACTAAAATGTGTGGAAAATATAGAGAAAATATCTATGTTATTATGTAGAATGTAGAGAAACGATGATTTGTATGAGGTCCACTGGCACCATGTAAACTGTGATATTTCTGGAAGACTTGCATATCAACCGCATTTCAGATCATATATTTGGTTTGTCTGGTACATTGCATATGAAGTTAGATGTAGCAACTTGTGTGTGCATAGCTGATGTAACACACCTCAGTTGCTTTGAATACCTGGCAGCTGATAAAGGTCTCCTTTCACGCCACTGAGATCTGGTAAGGTTGAGAACATCTTTATTTCTGGAGGGAAAACCCTGAAGAACAACTTATTTCCACCACTGCCACAGTTTCATGAACGACGAGGAGTGGACAAGAGATGCACAAGGGCYGTTTTAAAGAACTCTGAATTTGAAGCACAGCCTAACATTTTTGGGGAGCAGGGGAGAATAAAGGGTGGCTTATGTGGSTGTACGCTTACATACTCCTCCACTTTTGTATTTCTGTCTTAAGCACCTTATCTTTTGTGGGCTCTGAATGAATCTGAGCTTTTAGGTCTTTCAGGCCACAGTGAATACTGAGAAAGAAAAGGTAAAAAGTAAAAAATGTTCTGGGTATAACTGTTGAATATAGATTTCATTAAATGGAAGGATCAAATGCAGCTCTGATTCTTTCAAATACAGTCTCAATACAGAAGTTAGAGATTACATTGTCTTCAAAGGCATCGTCTGCTGGGAAAAAAAACAGTATTTCTAAGAGTGGTAGACTTACTTACACTAGTGCTTGCTGTCTGTGCTGCAAATCAAATACTGACATTTGTACTTTATCATTGAAATTTGCTGTATCCAGAGTGAATTTTTTTTACAGTGGGGGCAGTTCTACATGATTTGAATTGGAATATACATTCTTCAACTCAGCAAAATGCCCCTGAAAAAGGGGGAACAGCAAAAAAAGGAAGGGATTCTGAAACCAGACAAATGCTGTGGAGAGATACTGGGAAGTAGAAACYAGTACAAATTAAAAAAATTTGACGTACATGCTTAATTTTTAGAGATGAATGCTGAATAACAGCAAGACTTTGGGAAGGCTATCTCTTYTAGTGGAGAGTTCTTAGAATTGTCCAAAGCAACAACAAAAATTTTCACAACATGAAGGTGTCTGCAAGTCCTGAAACACAGACTTTTCGTGCTCATGTGTATGCGTATATATATACATATATAATATAGATAGATAAAGCTAGAACATTTCATTGCACAATATAAAAAGAGCAGTGCTGACACGAAACACTGATACCACTTCAAAAAAAAAATCTTGAAATGCTTGGAATGAAAACATGAAGTCTTGAAATGAAGCATTTTGGCTTTTTCTGACCCAGACTAAAGAGTTAACCTAGAAGTGACTGACTTTTCATTTCTCTAGCTCCAAGGTTTTCTACTATTAGAATTCCCCAGATGGAAAGGAAAGGCAGGAATGCAGCACAGGTACTGATAGTGATGTGTTCTTGCTGGAGCACTGGGAGATGCAGAGAGGAGGGTTAGAAAGCCTGCTGTCAGCTTCCCRCTGCAGTTGAAGGGGCGAAGTGGTTCTGGAGTGCGGTTCTGAACAAAAGTCCACATTTAAGCTGTGCTCTTAGTTCCCTAAACTGTCTTCTGACTAGGCTAAATAGACCAACCCAATCAGGCTGAAATTAGCTTTTGCGAACGCTATTACTGTGCAAGAATTTTTCAGATTTCCAGTAAATTTACCTCTTTCTGGAGTCACAGTTGATCRTCACACTGCAGTGCATCAAGAAAGGGCACATCCCACAATGCCAGTTCTCATGAGCACATGGTGCAGAGTTTATCTGTGTTCCCAGTAGCATTTTGCTTGGTACTTGCGGGTGACTCAGTTTAGCCAGAGTTACTACTCATGGCTGGTTGTTGGATAGCTGTTAAATCCCGAACAATGACCTGAGTTCTCAGCTGCTGCCCAGGCAATTTCCCGCTAAGAAAGAAGAGAAATACATGGGAACTTCTCCCATCTTTAACATCTAGTAAGATAGCATCCAGAAGTTTGAGAGAACACTAATAAATGTCTGACTTGTCACTGGTCTACATATTGGTCCTCACCCGTGCTTTCCTACTTTAGCAGCTACAAGAAGCCAATGTGGTAATCCACTTTTTACATTTCGCGCGACACTGCCAAATTAGCTATCAGTGAGCAGCCTCMTGGGAAACACTGCAGGTGAAAGGCACCTGACCTGTCTGATTCCTGAACAGCACTGTCTACTCAGTTGAATTCATGTAAGTGCAACAGGAGAAGCATTTATTCCCCTGTCTCAGGAGGCACATACAAGCTTGCTTTGTCTGCCACACATCCTTCCTACTCTCCTCAGAGTTGCAGGAGGTCCCTTGTCAAGACCTGCATCAGATCTTACCTGTTCAGCTCTTTGGTCTTTCCTGCTTGCTCTCTCCTGGTAATTTTGCTCACTTCTAGACCTCTTTAAATGCTTCTTGAGGGAACCCATTGATTGCTGTATGGGGCAAATAAATGCCACCACAACATACAAAGCATCCAAGTGACTTGCATATAATTATGGATAGTATTTGCATGTGTTCTGTGGTCTTCTTCCTAATGCTGCAGTCTGCGGCATTATCAGACTGCAGCAAAACCAGATGGCAGACTGATATGCAGTTTATGAAAACTATGTGCTGCTTTGAGCTAATATAGTTGTATGAAGTATTTGAAGGGTCAGACCAAGTTCAGACTCTCCTTGCTTTTCTCCTAGGCTATGTTTTGATGGTATGTTTGCTGTGCTCTGTGAGGTACAGCACCTAGATCCCCACTCTTCTGTGGTTATAGCCCAGGTAAGCGTAAGCTAGGTCTGTTCAGCAACAGGTTACTGTAACAAATATATGTGAAATGGCTAAAACTCCCAAATTTTGCCTGATTGCCTTTTGTCATTGTACAGAAAGAATTGTTTCCAGCTTCATTCCTCAACCCAATAATGGATCATTGCCYGGTTTTGCTCTGCTTTTTTCCTAAATTATTCCCTGGACAGAGCTTGACTTTTCCGTTATGAACTGGATCTAATCACCATTCCAGCACTTGAAAACATAAGTACAGTTTAAAGAACGCTACAATAGACAGTGACGTTATGGAAACTTGAGAGACTGCCTGATGTGATTTCATGCCATTGTGTCAGCTATTTTTTTGTCTCAGAAATACATTTGCTGAACCTCAGTTCACTGGTTGTGTATGCCCTGTGCCTACCTTGCACGGTCATATTTGCTAGTTCTTGTAAATCATGCTACAAAACATCTACAGCAGCTTGGTTGGTCTGGTGTTTTCTGTGAGAAAAAAATCATTCTTAGTGCCAGTGCAGGTGCTCCTCAAAAGCACCCTTTTGAGCAGCCTTGTGCTGCTCTCTCCCTGAGCACTGGTCTAAGGCTATGGCTTTGGAAACATGAGAGGTATTACTGATAGAATTGGCAGCTTTATCAGCATCAAWTGTTTTTCCTCTGTGCTTGAAACAGCTCCAGCTTCCTAATAGTCTCCTTTCTTTCATCACGCAAAATTTGAATATGTATAGGGAAGAGAGGATTGAGAGGGAACAAAGTTAGCGTGAGATGAGATCAAAGGGCAGATTGTCTTGCCAAAGAGTGGTGTTAGGAGGAGTATTGCTGTGCTGGGATAACACTCTGCAAAGGATAAAATTACTATTTCTTCATCAACGCAATCTACTCCTGGGCAGCAGAGTTGCAAAACACCAAGGCAAAATTCTCAGAGTAATTTAWAGTGTGATTTCAAATGGCTGCACTTAAGATGATCAAACAGGATGATCCCAACTGGTGCAGAAGCACATAGAGCAGCATGGAACAGAAATTTGCTTTTCCCTAGCAAGCTAAAGAGGAAAAGCAAAGTTTCACTGTGAAAAGGGAATGAATGTAAACTGCATGCATTTCCAGTGACACACATGTGCCCCAATGACCTCTTGTCACATAGAGAAGCGTGTACTGGGGGAGTGTCCCCTCCAGCAAACTGATGGTCAAGTCCCTGGGAAAGCAGGGAAATATAAATTCACAGTGTCAGAAGGACACATCTAAAAGCTGTACCTATAACTTTTATCTTTGAAAACAATTTATTTTTAATACAATAGAAAATATTTGATTTTCTCATTATTTTAACGTTACTCTCCCCCATAAAGAAATCACCTTTTAAAAAGGGACACTTAATATGGCTCTGTAGGAACTTATTGATGCTTTGTGTTTCCAGACTGACTATTCCTATGTCAGATGTAATCTATCAATCAAAATATTTTATATGGAGATTTATGTCCTTAGGATTTTTGGAGACTCTGGAATGTAACCAGGAATAAATTGTAATTTYGTTACTAGGAGTGCGTCACGTTGTTCATCTGTGAACCATCTATGTGCTTAATCTGGTTTCGTTTCAGCAAATAGTTGTCTGCTCAACTTTGGTCCCGGGGGGTGATCTGCCGCTTTGAGACATCTTCTCGCGGGGCTGCACGTAACGCTTGGCCGMACGCGGCCGGCGGGCACCGCTGGGGTGCCCGGGGGAGCAGCGCGGGCCACCGCGCACGGGCGGGTGGCCGCTGCGCGCCCCTCCGGCCGCGCTCCGCAGGGCCGTCCTTCCCCAGGTTCACTTTCACTTCTTCTTCCGGATCCCGGCAGCTTTTACCCTGCTGGTTTTCTCGCGCTAGAACTTGCGCAGTGCCTGGAGGTGCGAATGCTGAAGAAGCCCTCAGCGGTAAGTGAATACCATTCCTCACTCTTTTGTAATAAATGTGGAAATCAGAGGGACAAAGCCAAAATACTACCTGTGAGTTTAGATTTTTTTTTCGGGGGGGGGGAGGGGAGGTGGGACTTTGATTTTCTCTCAACGTGCACACTGCAAGTTAGCAAAGTTGCTGCTGTAGCTGTTTGCTCAATTAGTGTGCACTTTAGTGCTTGTACTCCAATGCTGTTGTCCCCAGCTGGCAGGAGATTTTTTTTTTGTTGCAAAGTAATATTGATAAAGTGGAAGTGTCACCCAGGGAGATGCTGGAGGCTCACTGCTCCTGTACCACATTCTCCACTTCCTAAAATCTGTGCTCATAACTTCAGAAACTGTGGCTTCTCTTTTTATTCATTAAATATTATTCTGCAACCTTGTCCTTTGAGTCAGACAAAAATAAGGATGCACTTTCTTCACTGGGTTTCCCTTCCAAAGTATTAAAAAAASCTAAAGTTGTCTCCAGACTTCCTGCAGCCAAGAAAGCCAAAGAGAAAAAGTCAACCGTTCTGGCCTCACTGTCGGAGAACTGGGTCAGCTGAAGAGCTGTGTTTGTGTTCCTGTGTATTACATTTCTTGCTCCTTTGAAACTTAAGGATGAGCTGTTAATAACTACACAGGAGCCTGACAGGTACTTGATTTCCCTAAAATAATAATAATAAAACCCTCAAAGGGGTCAGAGGTAAKGAAGCCTTGGTTCCAGGCAAGCTCCCACTTTGGTCTCCTCTGGAGCCGGGATGTGCAGAGGAATGAGGGGACAGAGCTGGTCCTTCATCTTCGTCAGGAAGAAAGGGGGAAAGCCGCTGCGCCCGGCAGCAGCTGTAGCGGGTCCGAGCGCCCGCGGGGAGGGCAGGTGCCTTTCAGTTTCTTGCCTCCCTCCTGCCCTTCCGCGTTTGAGGTGAGAGGAGGCTGGCCTGCGGGCAGCGCCTGGCACACAGCCGGGGCAAATTCAGGCTTATTTTAAACTCTCCTTGGTGGCCYGCTTCTGTGTGAAATGTCAGCTCAGAATTGCTTTCTTTTTCCATCCAGATGCCACGCCGCTTTGATTTCTTGTTTCMCTGTCACTGGGCATGGGTTTGAGCAGTCATCTAATGTGCTCAAGGCTAAACYGTGTTAATTAAAAACAGGTCCTAAGCGAGGAAAATGTGAGCTGCAGAACAGAGGAAGCTTGTTGTCTTGGGAATTAGACTTCTGAGAAGGCTGAGAAATTGTGRATTCCCCTAAGTCTGGTAAGCTCAAAATCCTCGCTGAAGCCTGTTCTACGGTGAGGCATTATAGTCTTCTCTACCTGGGAGGTCACCATGCTGAGMCAGCTAGGTTCCAAGTTTGCTGAGGAACAGATATGTATACTGAGATTTTTTTATCCGGTAAAGCTGTATTGCAAGCCAGTAGGGTGAATTTTAAGTCTCATGGATACTAAATGGAGACTTAATAAAATAGGAAAAAAAATCTGATTCACCGGAAGTGTAATGCCTAAACAAGCTGAGCCACTGAAAATTAGAGCATTTGATATCCTAACAGAAACAAGCCATCTTGGGGTGGGGTATACGAATTCATCAGCACACAAAAAATTTTTCTGGAAGCATCTGGATAAATGAATTAAATATATGGCCTAGACAGGCTACTTTTTTTCTATACCTTGGCTCTTCTATCTTTCCTTCTTTGATTCTTACAAGGTATTGATTTATTTTGTTTGCTCTTTATTTTCTCATACATCCTTCTATAGTCTGCTGCTTTCTCTCTCCATATATATGTGGTTAAAGCTAAGCAAAAAACATAATATGGAAGGATGGTTAGAAATTTTTGTGGTTAGCCTGTAAAACAAACTGACAAGAATTGTCATATAAAATAAAGGCATTTATATTAGGCAATCTTACTGCATTTAACTGTAAATGTAGTTAAGGTCAGAGTATACATGATTAACATAATGGGCCCATGTATAATTTGTCATTTTTTTATATTAAAACAAAAATTAATCACAAAAGCGAAAATGCTGGGAAGTTTGCATTGATTATGGATATTAAAATAGTTCTTAAAGGTTAGCTTTTTCAATTTTGAAGAGACTAGACTCCTAAAGTTTTTCAAGAAACAAATCTTAATTTAGAGAGATCATTAGACTTGCCTTTTTCAGCAGAAAGTAATGCTACTTTATTGGGAAAAATACCAGAAATTTGTTTAATATGAAATGACTAGGTTGTGATTTGTACTTGATTACATGATTTTTCTGAGCCTGCCCTGCTTAGCCTTCAGCTGAAGATGTAAGTTGTGTCAAAATGATTGTAATCTGTACTGTGTTSCTTTTGCCTTTGCAGATAAAGATATGAGAAGTGCAATTTTTTGTTGGAGCAGCTTATCTTTCAGACTGGTGTCTGCCTGCCTGCTGTGTGCATCACTTGGAAAGCCATGTGAGATCAGAAATAAAATGGCTGATTGCAGTCACCGGAAGCTGACTCAAATTCCTTCTGATCTCCCAAACAATATAACGGGGTTGGACATTTCTCATAATCAGCTAAAAATGCTATCTCCTGCAAATCTCACCAGGTACAACCAGCTGGTTTACTTGAACGCAGGGTACAACATCATCTCTA
The DNA here is from genome assembly GCF_003343005.1 of Rhea americana. Taxonomy (NCBI): domain Eukaryota; kingdom Metazoa; phylum Chordata; class Aves; order Rheiformes; family Rheidae; genus Rhea; species Rhea americana. Next base: position 993,018 of record NW_028186468.1, on the reverse strand, counting down.
AGCTGMAACCAGAACTGTGCCAAAATGTGCCTCTGTTGCAGATTTTGAAGTTAGAACATAATCAGTTGCATGAGCTTTCTGACAAAGTCTTTGCTGCCTGCACCAACCTGACCGAGCTCAGTCTGGGATACAACATAATAGAAATAAAAAACGATCCTTTCAAAACCCTGAAGGTAAGCTTTAGAAATATGCTTTTTGTGTAAATAAAGTATAAACGGGGAATTTACTGTATTCCGGTGTGTGTACAAATAGCGACCTACCTGCATCTGTAAAAGGCCCAGCGTATTCTTCCTTTATTGGGCCTTTTCTTTAGAAAAACCATGTCCTCTTGCAGCAGAACATGCTGCAGTCTCAACCATCCTTGTCAGTTGCTGCTGCAGCCGCCTTTCCCTGCTGCATCCTGTCGAGGCCCCTCTCCATACASGAACTGTGCTGAAAGAATAGCAACAAGCAGACTTTGGTATAGGGAGAAACGGATGATGTGGCATCTCAGTTGTATGGGACCTAAAAATGGTAGCCAGCTAGCCTAAATTGTCCAGGTCAAGGTGTTAACACTCAGACTATGAAGGTCAATGCTTAAGCTAAATGTAGTATCTCCCAGGACTTCTAGGACTGAGGAGGAGCAAAATGCTTTTAGCTACCTTTGTATTTCCTGTTAATTTAGATATGGTTAAATATTTCTCTCTGCAGCAGGTATCAGGCTGGGGGACCAAAACAAGTCAGCAAAAGACGATTCCCTTGCCTTTGCAGTGAGCAGGGAGCCATGCAAAAGAAGGGCCTAAGGACGAAAGAAAATAGAGACAGCGCATAGGTACTAGGTGCTATACCAGGTTCTCATCATTGTGCTTGCTGTTTTGGACAAGTCTGAACATTTCTGCTAAACTTGTAAAATATATTTCCTTACGTCGTGGGAATGCTGACTCGACTAAGTGCAAACAAGCGCGGCCGGCCAGTACGGGGAGCAGATAAAGCACTTCCTTTGGCTTGCACTAAATATTTTACCAGGTTAAGACCATGACGGCAATGAAAGTCGGAGATGTGAAAGATAAGAAAAGCTGTTTCCTGCCTAAGCTGGAAAAGCTTAGGTGTGCTACCAGGCTTGTAACTGCGGATTCCTTTTGTAGCTATCAGCAGTAACATGTGACAGACCTACCATTCYTTCCCATTGCAAATTTATTTTAATTGACCAATTTATTTCATTGATCAATTTTTAGTCACAGGTTAAGGCAATATTTCAATATGCTTGTGTATTATATAAAAATTTGTTAGATATTTTATACTCTTCTGTTTGCTTCATCTCTCCAGAACTTGAACACTTTGGATCTATCTCATAATAATTTGAAGTCAGCAAATTTAGGATCGCAAGAACAGCTGAAGAGCCTTCATGAGCTTGTGTTGTCTAGCAATAACATTGCTGAACTAAAAAAGGAAGACTTCAATTTTCTTAGAAGCACTTCCTTGAGTAGACTTGATTTGTCATCAAACCCACTGAAAGAGGTAGGAAATACTTCAGCAGAYATTTAACTGGTGTAAAAGCAAAATGGTAAATAAGTAAAATATTAACTATAAATAATAAATAAAATAATTTAGAAATTTAAATATTGTAAAAAAATATTAAAAGTAAAATAGTAAAAAATATTCTTATCCTGTATAATAGTGTGGCTTATATATTTTTGGTTATATTTTGAACCTACTGAGGTCAAAGATAAAAAAACATTCTCTTGTAATAAAGTCCACAGTTCATCCTTCAGAAAGTGCACAGGTGAAGTAAATTTTATGATGCATTTACCTGTTCACTCCTCCTTGTTTAAATACACTCTATGACTAATCCAGCATTACCCTGATCTTCACTGGTAATGCACAGGATTATTTTTATCACTGAAATCATTAAGAGTTCGTTCTATTTAGATCAGTTGTCTCAAGCACGAGCTAGATCCAGTTGCTCTGTGGACCCTAATTAGGTATTTAATTATTCTATGCCTAATACCTAATTATTCTATGCACAGAATTTTTGTATGTGCTCAAGATGAACAGCAGATAGATAAATTCTTTCTAATCAAAGAGACTGGTAATAGCCTTGTTTTTTTTTTTTTTCCCCTGTGGTAAAAAAGTGTTATGCAAGGCTAGTTAAATAATCTGGATCTTTACTTTCTGGTTGTCAGATCAACTTCATTACGCATGTGAGCTGTTCTACAGAAATAAGCATTGCAGAAAGTGTACTGGCTGTTTTTTAAAAAGCGGGTGGTGTCTGTCATCTACCTTCCTGCTTGCTAGCTTTTTCTATACCTGCTCTCTGATCCTGGCAGCGTTAAAATGTGATTCCTCAAAGAGTGATGGTAAAAGTGCTGCAGAGCTCCAAACTGATTGACCTTCAGCATGCAGATACCATTACTGAATTTCCTTGCTTATTTTTTTCCAGCTGATTGWTCTGCAAACAACATTACCCAGTAGTTGCAAGAGCATTTTAAAGTGGYGTAAGCTTGCACCACTGCAGAGAGACAATCCCCACTGTCCCCTTGCCCCTGGCTGTTTGCTCATTCACCCCTTTCGTTGGTACGAGCTTTAATGACTGTACACCGGATCACCCTGGAGAAGAAACTCTCCAGATTTCTTGGCTTGGTTAGGTTGTAGCCACATTGGTTCCCTCACCCGGTTCTCCATCACATATCCACACGCTGTAGAGAAGTGGGTGGGACTGCCTTTGGCAGTGCTACTTTACGCTAGCTCTGAATTTACAGTACTGCTATCTAAAAGGCAGACCTATGTATTTGAATCCCTCTGGCAAATGAAGTATTTAATCATTTAGCTYGTCAGAAATCAAAATGAGGGGTAAGCACTATGATGGAGGCTGGTGATTTATACTGTGGGAGTATGTGAGTAGTGTCTCACTTCATGAGTATAGCTTATGCATACACAGAGACTTGGTGCCTTCACGGCTGAGTAGCCTCAATGCCTTTTTTTTACAGTATATCTGTCTTTCTAGTATATTAACATCCCTGGCAGATACCAATAAAAAGTTCAGATTACCTCAATTTCTAGTGAAAGAGTTCCCAATAGTTGGATACAAAATTATAACTTTCATCTCATTAAGCAACTTTTTATCTTATTATACAGAGCACTATGCAAGATAGTAATATTATAGTTTTAGAGGCATTGTTTCCTGAAAGATACACTCCAAAAAGTGTTTGGCTAAATCTGGCTGTGGAAAAACCCTAAACCTGTCTACTTGAAAATCCCATGTGGAAATCATGCCAAATTTTGGCTGTGTGGAGCATCTTTCTTATGTAATCTGCTTGTTTAGGTCAAAATTCTTCTTCTTCTTCTTTTTTTTCAGTTTCATACAGGATGTTTACATGCAATTGGAAAACTGCATGGCCTCATACTGAACAACGTTGAACTTGGTGAAAATCACACAAGGAAACTTTGTACCGAATTGTCAAACACAGCAATTCAGACCCTCTCCCTGAGCCGTGTGAAGCTTTCATATGTCGGCAAGTTAACTTTTCAGGGACTGCAAGGAACAAATCTTACCGTTTTAAACCTTTCAGAGAATTCTCTGTCTGCGATAGAAGATGACTCCTTTCAGTGGCTTTCAAATTTAGAATACTTAAACCTGGCAGATAATGAAATTACTCATCTGTCTTCTCATTCACTTTATGGATTGTCCAGTGTCAAATACCTGAATCTGAAAAATTCACTTACTGGGAAAATTGAAGATTTTTCCTTTCATTGGCTATACCACTTGGAGTACCTTATAATGGACAATAACAAATTTCCAGGAATTACCGCTAATATGTTCACAGGCCTGAACAGCCTGAAATATCTGAGTTTTTGTAACTGCAACATAAATTTACAAAGAATAACCAATAAAACATTTTCGTCACTTGCTAATTCCAGCTTGCAGGTTCTCAACCTCACAAAAACTAGAATCTCTACAATAGAAAGTGGGGCATTTTCCTGCTTGGGACACCTGAAAATTCTTGATCTTGGCCTCAATGAAATTAGTCAAGAGCTCACAGGTTATGAATTTAAAGGTCTCAATAATATACAAGATATCTACCTTTCCTACAACAAAAATTTGATTTTGCGAAGTGAGTCATTCACTTTTATTCCAAGCCTTAGAAAACTGATGCTGAGGAAGGTAGGTTGCAGCAATCTGGCACTTTCTCCTTCACCTTTCCACCCTCTACAAAATCTGACARTCTTGGACATCAGCAATAACAACATAGCAAACATAAAAGATGACTTGTTTGATGGACTTCACAAACTTGATATTCTGGATTTGCAGCACAATAATTTAGCTCGGCTTTGGAAACATGCAAATCCAGGTGGCCCTGTTCTTTTTTTGAAAGATCTTCCCAACTTGCGTATTCTTAATTTAAAATCAAATGGGCTTGATGAGATTCCAGTTCAGGTTTTCAAGGGTCTGTTTCAATTAAATGTTTTGGATTTGGGATCAAATAATTTGAATTTGCTTCCAGCAACTTTATTTGATAACCAAGTCTCTCTGAATTCATTGAATCTTCAGAAAAATCTAATAACCTCTGTTGAAGAAAAAGTGTTTGGCCCAGCTTTTAAGAGCTTGAGAATACTRGAGATGGATTCCAACCCATTTGATTGCACCTGTGAAAGTATTGCTTGGTTTGCCAGTTGGCTTAATGTGACCCAGGCATATATACCTGGATTGCAGTCCCAGTATATTTGCAACACTCCACCTAAATATCATGGTAGTCTGGTGTTGCATTTTGATAGTTCAGCCTGCAAAGATAGTGCTCCATTTAAACTACTCTTTGTGACCACTACTACTGTTGTGATGTTACTCATCTTTATTGTTCTTCTTGTCAATTTTGAAGGCTGGAGGATAGCTTTCTACTGGAATATTTCAGTAAATCGAATACTTGGTTTTAAAGAAATTGACAGACAGCAGGAAGAGTTTGAATATGATGCCTACATTATTCATGCGAGAAAGGACAARGATTGGGTAGCTAAGAATTTCATCTCTCTGGAAAAAAATAACCATTTTCAAATCAGGTTTTGTTTAGAAGAACGGGACTTTGAAGCCGGCATATCTGAATTCCAAGCCACAATTAACAGTATAAAAAGGAGCAGGAAGATTATTTTTGTTGTGACTGAGTATCTCTTAAAGGATCCCTGGTGCAAGAAGTGAGTAGGATATTTGTAAATAAGGCAGTAAACTTTTTTAACAAACTATTTTTGCTATGTAAGTCAAAGAAAAAAAAAAAAAAAAAAAGGCAAACTCTGCTTTGCTACATCACAATTTTGGAATAGTTCCAAAGTTAATGAAGTTCATTGCTGCATGTGGAATTAGTGGAATTTTGTTCTCTGTCAGTTTATTTTTTTTTTGAGAAAGTCAAACTATCATCACTACTGGAGATTGCCATATTTAAAATGAGATGTTTAAAGCAGAACAATAGTTGGTGAGGTCATGAGCATCTGATAATTTTTTTTGTCTTTAACTCTTTTCTTTGCCCCTTTAAGTAGCATTCTGGAAACGAACCACGTTAAATAAGCCTATATTGAGACAGCAGACTGGTTATTTTTAGAGGATTTTTTTTCTTTAGTTAAAAAGAAATTTGTTGAACAGGAACAATTTTATATCACGCAATAGACATTAAAATCTGTATTCAGGTCTAGCACCTGATTTTRTAATGTGTAATGCGAGCTATGTGACTCTTAAGAGAATTATTTGCCACTTTTTCCCCATGAAATAAAACATTTTTTTTTTTGTCCTATTTTTGCTTCAGGTTTAAGGTGTTTCATGCTGTTCAGCAAGCCATTGAACAAAGTCGAGACTCCATTGTATTGATCTTTCTTCATGATATCCCAGACTACAAGTTGAATCACGCACTGTGCTTGAGAAGAGGAATGTTCAGGTCTCGCTGCATCTTGTACTGGCCAGCTCAGAAAGAACGAGTCAATGCATTTTATCAGCAATTAATGATGGCACTGAAGTCTAATAGTAGAGTGCACTGAATTTTGAAAATATGAATTTGAAATTATGAAGACATTTTATTGCATATTTTCTATAATTAGAAAACAAGTCTTCAGGGGGAAAAAGGAAGACAATTTCTCGTATTAGAAAAATATGTAACAACCACTGTAACTTAATTTTTATTTGTCCAGATTCATGTTCTTGCTGATATTTTGACTCACTGAGCTGAAGTGACATGTTAAAATGGACCATGATTGATAGCCATCTCAGTCTGTATCAAAAATGTGAAAGCAGAGTTAATTCAGAGAAGCACTAAGAGTGACTAAAGTCTTAGGAAAAGTGTTCATCTGCAATAATGCAGAAAAGATATCGACTCTCTACCCTAACGAAACATGTAAAAGAGAATGCAGTAATAACCGAATGCCAAATGCTATGGAAAAGGTAGAATGGCCCCTACTATTCACTTTCCCAAGAGAAGGGGAGAGTCAGTGAAACAGATTCGAAAGCTTTCCACGTGAAACAGTAAATAACACGATGAACATGGTACAGGTGAAGCCAAGAAYGTACCTGAGCTTCAAAGTGATTTTTTAAAACCTYCATTTTAAGAAAATAAAGCCACAGAAARAAACTTGGCCCTGTGGCCACGTGCAGCGAAGGATTACCTAAACCTCTGTGAGGTTAGGACTGATCCCTGTAAAAAACAGGTTTTCAGACTAGTCAACTGATTTAATCAATTTAAAGAAAATTTTTCCTCTTTCCTACTGAAATTCAGAAATCTAGTAGAAGGCTATTTATGCTGAGATGTCTTAATATTTTATATGGGCGTAAAACCTAGAGGTGGGCCTGTAGTTGAAACTTGAAATCAACACCAAACATGGCAAAGGCCTAGCCTGTATAAACTGAGTAAAGGCACAGATATTTCTGTATCTAACTAGAAGACCTCTGACTGCAGTGATACGTAAGAGCGGGAGCAAAAYTTCAAAAGTAGATTAATTTCAAACTTTGTTTCTCTTTTCTTTATGACTGTACAATTTTGCCTTTGATAGCAAAAAAGAACTGTGAAGAATCTGGATAAATTCTATAGTTTAATTTCTTATTAGAATTAATTTCTTAACACATTCTACAGAAACATGAATTAGCTGGCAATTGCATAGCATTAAGGTTCAATCATATAGGCTCATGATTCAGAGATAGCTGGGAACCAGTATAGTTTGCTGAAWGATGTTCGCAGTGCTTGGAACCAGTTGCAATTTTATGGAATATCTGAGMATGTAATTGTAAATTAGACTCTAGGCAGTCTGTGATGTATTTCTATTAATGCTTAATTGTCCCAGTGCAAGACTTTACATTTTCCCCCCTCCCCCAATTTTTAGGTGGTTGATCATTCAGGAATAAATATTTTTTATTGTTTTTTSTTTTCACTAGCACTTCTCTCTTGCATTTCAATACCACCCTTAGTGTAAGCATTCTGATACACTAATTTAGAAAATAGATTTCAGGTCAATATTTATAAATCACTAAAAAACTGCTTATCAATACATATAGATGAAGAACACTGTGTTTTAATAGATTTTTCATTGTTTTACAAGTAAAAACGAACGAGAAAAAAAAAAAAGGAGCATACAGCAGATTCAGTTGCTCGGGAAATCCTGCAGCAGAAACTAAAGGCTGTGTTTACTGACAAAGTGGTAGATGATGATTCCCTAGTTACAGCAATAGGATGATCCCCATTGTGGTGCTTTCATCTCCTCTTTCTGACCTTTCCAGGCTAAGTGAGAAATTTCCTCTTTGTGCTTAAGCCCTGGAAGGTGAGGAGGCCCGACAGTAAGGATGGGCTGCCAGGCCGGCACCACCTCAATCCTTCTTTTCTTTAAAGGCTAACAAGAAAGGGGCTCTTACGCTTCCTAAATCTGAACTATAAYGACAAATAGCAAAGTTTCTCCTTCCGCCTCAATATAAACTGTCTAGAAAACTCTAGCATTTCATGTTTATATTAAAAATGACAAAAGCATGTAGAAGTGCTGAGATGAAATGTAATGGGATACAAGAGGTTTGACTTAAATCATCTAATGGTCTATTCTGTTCTTAAAATGACAAATGTTCAGTTCACTTAAAATGACTTAAAGTGAGTAAATGCTACGGATACTTAGTTTTGTAATACAAGAATACAAAGTAAAAGCACTTGCTGAGTAAAAATCATTTTAAATGATAAAAGTATGATAATGTATGTTAAACAGTTATATAAAGACCTACATTCAGTTTAAAATCACTTATCACAGATTAAAATCACTTAAAATCACTTACACCCAAGACATTCTGAAGGGTCACAGTGAGAAAATTAGGTTAGTGTTAAAAATGAAAACRCAGAGTAATTAAGCCCGAGGACAGTGTTAAAACAATATACCTGATAATTTTCCTCCAAAATTCCTGTTATCCATAAGTTATTTACTTATGGTCTGCCTCRTACATGTCTGGCATTTTATTATTGAGAGGAAATAAATAGGATAAATAGGAACCTTACCCATTCTGTGATTCTGTGATTACCTGTGATAGGGAAGAGTTCCAAGTGCTTTCCAGATTAGCAGTCCCTGAGCTGGCTGGTTAGTTTACGGTGAAGGGCCATCAGGCAATAATGGTGACTTGCTAAAGAACTGGACACCAAATCAAAAATAATCAGACTAGTAGTGTCAAAGAAAGATACCTAGGACTAAGAAGAATCTTCTGTATTTAAAGTCGAATATTTAAAGGACTTAAGCAAGGTGGAACGCTTGAACCTGTAGATTCAAAAGGGGAATCTGAGTATTTCCGTGGTGCTTGGGGGACAGGGAATGCATTAGGCACGGGTGGTGGCATTCCTAACTGTTTCCATTCCAGGTCTTCAGGCAGAATCCCTAATCCTTGGATTTAGGGGCTGCAAGCCCCCAAACCAGGGGCGCACAGCTGAAATACACTGCACACCAGAGTGCTTACTTGCATTAATTTCACTGTGGCTTCGTCAAGGCTTAAGTGGAAACACAGGAAGAAGCTCTGAGCGTGTTGCCTTTTAGCTTGACGTGGTCCTTTTCCATAAGGTGTGCTACGCGCAGAATATTATTTTGGTGTGTGTGGGGGGGAAATAAGGTCCAGGCACACCCCGGTCCCGCGTGGGGCGGGCCGCGGGGCGCCGCTGCCGCCGGGC
>NW_028186468.1:971502-983736 GCF_003343005.1 Rhea americana | reverse complement strand
CGCGCCCTGCCCGGCATCGGCGAAGAGGCGGCGGCCGAGAGCGGCGCCGAGGAGGCGGCGTGCAGCCCGCCGCCCCACGCGTGAGTGGGCGCCCGGCGTGGGGGCAGTCCTGGAGGGCGGCGGGCGGCTGCAGGGCTTCCCCCCTGCCTCCTCGCCGTGGGGTTTCGCTGCTCTCCGCTGGAAGGCAGGAGGCTGGGGGAGCCGGGGCGGGGGGCAGACAGCCCTCCCCCGGCGCGAGTGCCCGGGCGGGCGGCGGGCAGGGGCGGCTGAGCGCGCTCGGGGGCTGCGAAGGTGGGATTCACGCACCTGTACGAGCCTGCCTCCGGGTTGCAGCTGTGTGAGGAAGCCTGCACTTCATTAACTGCCTTGTAAAAATCACAAGTGGCAGTAAGCGGCAATAAAAACTTTGTGTGCTTYTGTGTTTAAGCTTAAAAGCCTGTGCTTAACCTTGAAAATGTTTTAGAGACAAGGCAGTATGCATTATGTGAATCTATAATTGCTGCCTGTTTGGTACTAAACTGCGCTAACCTTTGCTATCACTGGCCACCAGAAAAATGCAAACATTTTGTCATGTGTCAGCAGGAAARCATTTCCTATTTTTTGCCTCTTTAGGACTAAAATCTCTTCAGTCCTCAGCTAAACTTCGGTACAAAGATGGCTTGCAGGGCCTGTGCTTTTGCTTTGGTTTCCATGTAACAGTCTATTTAAACAGTAGTCCATGGCTTGCTGAACCGGTCTCTAGTCTCTGGCAGATAAAGCAGAAAAGCTTTTTCCTTCCCTGTTTTTTCAGCATCCGAGATCATTGGATTAGGTAAGTTAAAAAGTACACCCCTGCCTGGTCCTTTCGGAACTGCTTTAGGGGCCCGATGCCTGCGATTGCATCGAATCGCCTTTTGAACCTGCTGCGGTACCGTTGGCCTCTCCTGGCTCTAGCAGCAGCGAATTCCTGAAAGTCGCTGCCTCCTCTTTGGGGCAGGGGGAAATAGGTGCTGGTTTATGTCTGTTTAAACAGATCTACTGTGGGTTTCAGCGGTAGGCTGTCATTCTAGTGTTGTGAAGTACAGTGTTTATATCGGTTTATCTTCCAAATTTTCTACCTTTTCTGAGACTTTGCAAGCCTTAATCACATCTCCGTAGCCTTCCCCTCCCCAAAAGGAAGAGTCCAGCCTTTTTAGCCCTCCTTCTGCCCGTAGCCTTGCTATTCCCTCGATCGTGTTTGTAGCCCTTCTCTAGCTCCAGTATGTTCTCCTTCAGATGTGGGGAACACAGAAACATCGCACAGTATTTTATTGTGGGGCCCACTAAGGTTTTACACAGCAGCAAAGTGATGCTTTCTATTTTTGGCTCCGTATCTTTCCTTATGTGGACCAATGTTTTCTTAGCGGTTTTGGTTTTCACTGTGTATTGAGTCCATGATGACCAGGATCTCTTTCTGAACTGTACGTCAGGCCTAACGTCAGCATCGTGTAAAGATGATTTAGATTATTTTTTCTTGGATGACCATTGGTTACAGAAATTTCTATCTAGGCATTTCTGCATTTATTGTAACAATAAGTAAATTGAAATTTTCTGTCTAATAATCAAGCTATGTAACACTGAGAGTCACACATGTAGGAACACARGCCCTCCCTGCTTTACTACTTTTCTCTCTTCCCTCCCTGCCTGCCCCATTGGTTTGATTTAAGAATAAATTGAGAACTCTTTCAGTATGGGCCTCAGTCTGCATTTATAAAGARCAATAACCTTTCTGGAATAGGAATTCAGATCTGGATTGTAATGATGTGTGTAATGATGGAGTTGAGAAGTTTGAGAAGATATATGTAATACCTGCCCTGTATCAGTATTACTTGTCTGTAATTTCCTAAGTGCTAAGTATATTTCTTTTTTTTAATACTAAAAATAAAGCGGAGTCTAATGTTGTCTGAACTAGTTTTCATGTTGAAGAGGAGATGACTTTTAGAAATATTAAAGAGCAAAAATTCATTATTAAGGCAAACTGATGGGTTGTTTTGTAATAGATGACAAGTAACCTATTACCTTAAAACTGATTGTGTGCAGCACAAATAAGCAAAATGCTTATTTCAGCTTGCTGTTGAAATACTAATAGACACCCCCTAAATGTTGTTGTTATATTCTTTTTCTGTACACATAGTGGCATTTCAAGTATTTTATTCATTGTAGTCAAGCTTTTTCTGATAAGGTGTTGTCTGTCAAAAAAAAAAAAAAAAAAAACAAGGTGCACAAGAAGGAATAAGATACGTCACTTTGACAGGGAAAGTCTATACTTCCGCATTAGCATTTTTTAATTAGATGATTCCACTTAAGCTTTTAGGAGAAGGATCTTAATTATTGAAAACTATGGTACTCCTTACCTAGAGTTCAGATTTGAATTTATTTAAGTTGCATTGATCTAAGTTGCATTATCTAAGTTGGTATTACATCGTTTCGTATTTACATGTAGGAAGTTTTTGCTTATCCAAACGGAATTCCTTTGTGACAAGYCTTACAGGTAGTTGAATTATTTTTAGAAGATGTTGCCAATGATCACTGTTTTAATTTATAGCAATCTAACTAGGAGTAATTAGTTAATAAGTGAAAGGATCCATATTGTGTTTTTTCATTTTTTCCTCACGTGYTTTAGTTAATGGTAATCAAAATACATGAAAAGAGCAGGAATAGTGAAAATTTGGCATTGATTTCTTCCTCTCTCACAGATACTCTGACCWTTCTAGTACCTCATTTTTTGCAACTCCACAGTTACCAACAACTAGGACTGTATAATGCAGTACTTTAAGCAGGATTTTATATCTGCTATCTATTTAAGCAATGATCTCATATCCTTCTAATCATATTGAAGCAGTGGTAATGAATTAAACTATTTTTCTTCAAGTGCCAAAAAATACCTGCCTGCAATACTATTGCTTGGAAAAATGCATTCTGCTGTATATGATTATGAAGTTGCTTAGGAGGATAATGAGGTGCTTTACGCTAGACTTAYTACGCTAAGTGATGCATGCTGGTGACACAGATTCCTTTCCAAGAAATGTAGTTACTGCTAACCTAAAAATAGTGCAATAACTACAGCAGGTAAGAAGAGTTGTTAGCTGATCTGATGTTAAATTRGGCAAGATTTATGTTGTTTAGGAGTAGCTAATATTTTGTAGAAGTTAATTGTACTCCCTGTTTTCAGGATAACATATAGAAAATGTGTTTGTGAACTTGGTACAAGAAAAGTGTTTTTATCTGTGATGTAAAAATGCCCATCTGCTGCCAGCTTTATTTACCCTGTAGCTCAAGAGCTTTGGCCTTCAAAATGAGGCCTTCAAAAAATGAGCCACTTTGAAAATGTGGTTTTAAGTAACTTGATGACCTAAAGGACAGGATGGAAATAGATCCCAGATTCTCTGTCTCCTGTTTTAAACTGCTAAAAGTAATAGATATCTTTCACATTGTAATGCATATTAACCTATATAGAGCTTTGTAGTGCCACTTAGCTACTCATTTCAATTATTRTGCTGATCTAAAAGAATAAATGTAATAAGGTACTGTTTTCTTTTTTCTTTATAAATAAGGATAAAATATCTAGAGGTAAATTTTAATTTTACATGGTACTATCAAAGTCAGTATTTTTCTAAATGAGTGGTACTAAAAATAACCCTTAACTTTTTCTAATATTCTATGCATTATTAGTTTTTTAGTGAAGTTTTGTGGAGTTTTTGGCAAGTAGCTAGTCTGAGGTGAAATGTCAAAAAGAGCTAAAAACAAAGAATCTTTATTTTCCTCCAAGTGTTTTTATTGCTTTCAGATGCTAGGAACTTACTGCTGCGTACCTTTAATGTTAGTCTGTTGTTGTTATGGTTCGTGGGAAACTAAGGTGGTGTTTTTACACGTAGGCATTTTGATAGTGGTTCAGCGTGCAGCGAGCTGCAGCGCTGCTCTCAGCGATGGAGAGCGCAGGAGGAACGATTCAGACGCTTGATCCGAAGTGGGCTTTCTTGTSAGGGCAGTGTTAGCCTGTTCATACTTGAAATCTTTGAGATTCCTAGACGGCAGCTCAGCTTATATACACTTTATTACTGCGTTAACGTCTGCTCGAGTTGCAGCACCAATAACGTTTCACCAGTGGTGCGTTGCATGGGCCTGTAGCTCCCTGCGGGTGGGAAGCCGGGCAGGTCAGGGTCCCCRGGACAGGGCAGAGGCTTGGTGTCCGGGGCTTGTCCCTCTGTCCCCGGCGAGGGAGCCGGGCACAGCCCCAGCCCAGGGCATCGGGSATCTCTGCGGGACAGGCTGAGGCCGGGTCGGGGTTGGTGGGACCCGTGGTGGAGCTGCAGCCGGGCACTGCTGGGACACGGACTGACAGCCCCAGGCTGGGCTGCACGGGGCGCCTGGGCTGGGGGGCGCAGGTGAGGGTGGTCAGCGCCGTTAAGGTCAGGTGGTGCACTGACACGCTTTAAAATGATCTTCTTGGTGTGCCTTGCTGATGTGTTTCTGCCACCACCACTGTTTGCTGTAAGGCTGGTCTAAAACGTTTGTGGGTGAATGTTTACARACTTCAAGAAGTAGAGCTTTCCGGTGTGAAGGCTAGATCACCTCTCAGAACGGGACACGGGAACGTAATGGAGAATAAAACCTGAGTGCGTGGACAGGCAGAAGTGGGAAAGCCTGGTAACTGTGTTCAGTTTTGCCTTAGGCTGGAGGAGGAGATGCAGAGCACAGTGAGGAAGAGAAGTGATGGGAAAGGCTGAGTGATTCGCATAGTCTTTTTGGTAGTCGAGGGTACGTGTAGAGCTGCTAATTTCCCTCTTCATTCCRCTGTGACAGGGTATGTACTTGCTCGTCTTAACCCTTATTCTTTGGTTCTTTGGTTATCTTCTGTCATGCGATAATACAGAAGCGGCAATAGGACTCTAGTGCCCTCCTACGTGGCCTTTTTGTTTTTGAGAAAAAAGTTTGCTATACTGTTCAGACTGTCCTTTGTTGGTTAACATGCTTTACTAAAAAAAAGCTTTCTGCTATGGATTTTTTCTTCTTCTTTTTATTTTTTTTTTTTTTGCTTACTAGTGTTTTTAAATTTGCATATTGGAAAACTGCTTTTGAAATCTTTCCTCTATTGTTAATCAAATACTCTTTTTTCGTTCCAGGAGGGGATTGTTCTCAAGCATTAAAGTATTTGGAGATGTTGTTGTGCTTAACTGATTGGGAATTCCTCTAAAATCTTGAATAATAGTAGGGCAGAAATGCATTTTGATTTATAATGCTTGTAATGCATTTTTTTTTTTTACTGCTGGTTAGTGTAGAGTTTAGTGTAATTGTTTGCCTTTTTTATATAAAGGATGTGCTAATATGTTCAGTAACCAACTGCGGTTTGATAAAGTGAGGTAAAACTTCCCATAACAACTGACTTATGAACAGTTCATTACGATAAAAGCRCTTCTGGTGGTGGTCAGACTTGTTTCGGGAAGTGGCTGAAATCCACTCTTCCCTGTTTGTGAAGCCTTTTTTTTTTTTAACTTTAGCCTTGATTGATGTTAACACTGGATCAATATATTTTCAATATTTCTAATGAGATAGGAGATTCTTAGATCCTTCCATAATTTCATAGAAATTGGTCTTTTCAGYTCTATTGCTAATACCATCTCTCTCAGCTTCATCAAACAGCTCAAAGGAATTAGAGATTCTGGGATTTTGTACCTAGGAAAAGAGGTACATAAAACCTTTGCTTACTGTTGATGAACATTTGTCTTTACAAGTTAATGAATTTGGGTGAATGAATCAGCCTTTCCTAATTGTTGTCAGAATCTTGTTTGGAAATTTTTGAAGTCATATGTATACGTACTTATGTATGTGCATACATATTTGCTGTCTGGATAATGGGCATAGGGATTTATGCTCTGTTTTGAGTCCTTCACTTGAAAGCACGTCAGTCTTGTTCACAAGGTGGCACACTAATTACTTCCATCCGAGGCAGCCTGTTTGAAACCATTCTACCTCATGAATTTATACAGATGTTTCCTCTTAAGTAACTGACATAGGAGGCAATCACTAAAAATCTTTTTCTTTCTGTCCCTTCTACAAAAGCGCGTTTTAGTTTCTAGAACTATGCAACTATTCCAAGGTTAGTGTGTAAAGCTCTTTTTTTTTTTTTTTTTTTTTTTTGTAGATTAAGGAAAGTTAATGGTGTGTATACTATAGCTCAAACCTCTGAATTCCACTCAGAGAAGGCTTGCAATATTATGGGTCAGTTCTTCTATTCTCTAAGCTGTAAAGGAGAAATCATACATAGTAGGCTTTGAGCAACGCAATGAAATATTTTTCAGTGAGTCAGGTTAGCTATCTTGAAGAATGTTGTTACGATGTTTTCATGCAGACTGAAAGCTTCATTCTGAGACAAAAAGAAACGTAACATTAGGTCCTATGGTCAGCAAATAACTGTCAGTTATTAGTAAAACAAAGAAGCACGTATGAACATGTTTCGCAATTTTAATTGATTAAAAAATGTTCTGATTATGTATGTCAGGGTTGAACAAGGTCTATTTCAAATCATCAGGATGACTGCTATGATCTGCGCTCATCACTTACTAAAATGTTTCAACTGCTTATGCAAATTAGGAGAAAGGTAACGCATAATTACTGAAGTGGAGGATAGGCAGACCATGTGTATAATTCTAGAGAACATGCTTAGAGTTCAATATGAATTTACAAAGTATGTCTGGTTTGTGACTGAGGAAGACTTATTCCAATAAAAATATTTAATGTGGCAAATTGCCCAAGGTCATACTGGCCAACAGTTTTAACGTCTTTTTAATGACATTACCATGTTCCAGCTCCTTAAAAAAAAAAGAATACTGGGAACCTTCATGTTCTTTCCTTATAAGTAAATTCCTGTAGATTATTATAGGTTGTTATGCTACATGAGTTAATACTAAGAACTAAAATGGGAGACAAACTCCCAGGCCATGTCTTGTTTTATATTTTATCACCTATTTCTAGTGGATTTAGTATACTGTCTGTTGTTTTCCCCTTCTTTTTATGTTGTCCTTCCACCTCCTTCTCTTTCATAGCATTCTCTGTATCAGGAACATGAAGTTCTTGGATCCTTACTCTTCCCTGTGCAGCCTGGCTGTGCTGAACTCCTCAGTAGTCTTCAAAATGCCTCTTTTTGCTGTGTAGCTTCCTCTGAATAGGTTACTTACTGTTCTTGCTGTTCTCTCTCTGTAGTCATCAGCGGCTTTGATGCATTGTTGAACCCTTGAGCATCATTTTGGTGTCTTTAGCTTACTATACCCTGAAATTAAAGCATAGCTTGCTCTCTTGCTTGCTGTCAAAAAAAAAAAAAAAATCCTCTGTCAGTTGACCTCTGCATGGAAATGCAGTCTGAACACTTCTGTGGGTGAGTGTTCAGTTCAGGTGCGAACACCAGCTGAAAATGAGTTAGCTGCTGGGTGTTTCTTTTGTAGTGACATTGTGTCTGACAGGCTGCAGCCRGTGAAGAATAGCGGGTTAGCACAGTGATACGCTGGCCTTTCTTAATAGTCAGAGAGCGACTGTGAGCATGAGGAGTTTCTCATGGGTGTACGCAGGAGGATAGCTAATAGGACACTATCCGTCATCAGTATGTAATTCCTGGTGCTCTGGTTGATGCATATTTATTTCGACATATTTAAGTAGTGTGTGGTTGTATTCTAAAATGTATGAAATACACTTTTTAATGCTTCCTGATATGAAAAAAGCATAATATTGGAATAAAGATTTGCTGATTTGGGAATTTGTTCCGAGATTGATTAGTAATTGAGATAAGGCCTAGAAGAGATTTGTACATTGTACTGGCAAGATTTTAATTGTATCCTCATATTTGTTTATAATAGTTACAGGATTACAGAGCTATGCTTATTCAGTATAATTTGGCAGAGAATTGCAGTATTTGTTGATATTTGATAACGAATGTTCTTTGCAACCTAGAAGATGAATCAGTGTGTTGAACATTTTGCAGTACTCTAAAATGAACAGAGGTGTGAAGATGCAGGTTTCATTTGGTGAAGAGCAGTTTAGATGCAATGATTATTTTTCACATGGTAAGCTAGATGAGTTGATCTCATGCAAAATTCTGTAAGGTGTTTGAAAGAGAAGTGCTTTTGCATACTTTCTAACATTCAAAGAGCTGAGTATAATTTATCTTGCCTCAAGTTCCTTTCTGTTTGTTACGTTTTGCTGAGGGGCAGTTCCGGCAAGTCTAGCCAGCTATTAAAGGAAAAGGTGAAAATGCGCTGCTCTTACATATGGGTTCTCTGTCTTAAACATTGTGTTGACAGGTTTTGAATAAGCTAATGGCACTCTCCAACTCTCTGAAAGCACAGTAATTTTATGTAGTTACGGAAAGAGCACCTTTGAACTGTTTGGGATGTGGCTGACAAGAGCGCACTTTGATATTTGAGTTACTAAGGATGGGAAGTTAATGTTCTAAGAGAAACACCTGAATAATTGCAATGCCCCTGTACAGGTGCAATTGGTATACGGAATTTAAATGAAGGAGCTAAATTCAGCTGTCGCGTGGGGAAAAAAGAGCACTTCTGGTTAAGTACCTAGCAAAGAGTGCTGTGTGGCATTCAAATGCCCCTAGAACCGGAGCTGCTGTTCATGGGGTCTTTAACATAAACCACCTGGGAACCTCCAGCTTCACACTTGAGTTTGGCAGTCTCTTGGCCACATGACAGCATGCCTGCGCTTGCCTCCTCCGCTACTCATCTAACATTTTCTTTTCCCAGCTGTCAGCTGTGGCTTCAACCTCCAGGCCTGCTGTCCCTGCAGCGGACCTTTTGCTGTCCTGCGTTCAGAGCTTAGCTCTCGGTCTCCTTTGTGAGCACCGGCAAGAAGGGTGAATGAGGGAAGCACGACGGAGGGTCCCTCACCGGGACAGTAAAGGCCTAAAGGAGGTACAACCTTGGAGTTTTGAGGCTGTGGAGTCGGTGAAGAGTTGTGTTTCGTTCCARTAGTCTCATTTTGCTCTCAGACCACCCTCCAAGCAAGGTGATAGCAAAGGTAGAGGAAAGGTTTGGTCCCAGAGGAAGGAGGAAAGTGCTTAGCATTCCTTAGCATACTCCAGCTGGGGTCTCCCCACACTTGCACCGTTTGTGTGCTCCTGTGTGGCCATACAGCTGTTGCCATACAGTGTATTTTTTTTTTTTTTTTGAGAAAGCAGTGCTCAGAGAGGTAGAATTTCTGTGACTGTTATGAACAATTATATCTCTAAGCTTTTCTAGAGATTAATAAACAGAATGGAAAAAAGAAAGCTCTGATCTCTTTGAGATTATGCTGATGAAAGAAATCTAGTGTAAGAAGAAATTGACTCTATTTTCCCTGTGTCGTCTTATTACTGATGTGCATTTGAAAGTCTTGTGGACTAATTCCAAGTGCTTTGTTCAGCTGCTGCTCCCTCCCTGTCCCTTGTTCAGACACTTGATCCTGCAACAGTAAATGCTTCCTATCGGAGTCAAAGAAATAAAACACCTTCTCTAAGACACTAATTAGCATTCTTTATTATTGCAKTTAATTAAGATGATAGTATTTTTCTTAACATTAATTCATAATTTATTTTAAAGATTTACTTCTGTAACCTCTTAAGGTCTGTCTTGCTTTCAGAAATTGTTTGTTTCCTAGAACCACATACTAGTGTTTTCATTTCCACAGTGAACCAAGATTAGAAATAGATAAAAGATAATATAATTCTTGGCAAGTTCATGCCACGTTAAAGGCTACTCTACCTTCAAGCAGTTTTATAATTTTGATGTGTGTAGTGCATTCTTTGCAGAGTAAAATGACTATATGCAAACAGTTTAAGGAACTAAGCCTAACTATAAAACAGGGAATAATTTATTGCTGCTCTGTCTTGTAAAAATAGGAACAGAACTCAAGAGATCATTGTTGCAAGAGCCACAGATCATATTTCAGGATTGAATATGAAGATCTACCTAATATACTGTGCTGTATATTATTACTGTGTTAAAAATGATATCCTGTTTTTTTTCTTTATTCTACTTCTGTAGCATTAGCCCTGAAGATGCAGGAAGATGCTGCATGTGTTTTTTTTTGTGGGTGGTTGTAGAGACAGTGAAGAGTTGTGTTTTGTTCCAGTAGTGCCTCTTTCCTCCCAGACCACCCTCCAAGCAAGGTGATAGTAAAAGTAGAGAAAAGGTTTGGTAACCACATTTTTTTGTGAGTAGTTAAAAAAATGTTATATTCATTTATTTCTGATTTTTCTTTGGTCCAAATGCAGTATGTTGTAAGGATAAATATCTAGCGTTGCTGAAACACCTTTGGATAAAAGAGATTTTTGAGTGCAGCTAGCRAACTCTGTGTTGAAGGCCACCACTGAGGACATTGTACTAACAAGCTGTGACTTCAGATGGTAGCTCTGGGCAGCCCTGAACAATCTCTGGGCCCTGGGATTCTGGGTCTGAAAGAAGCTGCTGTTACCTGGAAGCAAAGACCTGCTGCTTCTGAGTGTGAACGGGTGGTTCTCTTCATGTACTTCTATAGATTTCCCTCATAGCCACTATGTTCTCCAAGCTCTCCAAGACTAAGAGACAAGGTCAAATCAGCCATCTTGGAGGCTGTTTTCCTGCCTACACCACAGCCATTGCAATGGCATRAACAGAAGAATGGACTAATGATGGTGATAAGCTGGGTTGTACCGTTAAGCAGTATTTTTTGGTAAATACTTTCAAAATTATCTCATCTCTGGAGCTGAACTGTATTCCAAAGGTATCTTCTTTTGAGGCGACAGTGACTTTTGAGATTCTTTAGGAAAATATTTTAGCTGTGTATGGTGAAAATCCACATTGTGGCAAATTATGTTAATTTGCAATCAAAAACATTGTCATCTAGAAATTCACTTGAGAGCTCAAGTGTATGAACACTGCCAGACTAGTCTAATCACCACAGCATCAGCAACCCATATGTAGGTTCAAAGATATAGGTGACATTTCTGCAACAGGAAGGGACCCATCAGGTGGTGTGATAAAAGGCTTAACAGTATGAGGGCTCTGACAGAGATGCTTATTTTCAAGCTTCAAATAAACTCAACGCTTCCTTGAACAATGAGGTAAAGAATACTTAAAACATAAGAATATTCACAGCAAGATATCTCAAAGCTCTGAAATGCTTTTGACAGTGCTCATTAATAGATAAGAGAGCAAAATGAAAATCATTCCTGGGTCTGGAGTGGCAGTCATCCAGGAAGGACGTGTGCTGTCATTTTTAGCTGCATCTTTGCTGGATGTCAAGTCTGCTATGTGATTTCTAGCATTACCTGTAATTATAATGATCAAGATACTGTGTGGCTGGAGGCTAAGAAGGTAAATGTTTGCTATATCTCTGTCCAAGGCAGATTTTTTTTCKTTCACTGAGCCATGTAATAATTTCTAAGCAAACAAGCCAAACATATAATAGCTGTTTTAAAATAACTTTTCTATGGAAGGCTAGATGAAAAATCTGTTCAGTCTCTCATCATTCTGCATCATTTACTACCTATTGGAGTCATTTCAGCTGAACTATTGCGTGGATGACCTCTCAAGGTATGCCACAATCTTCTTAACCTTGTTGAAGCTGAAAAACAGGGATTGTAAAGAAGAGCAGGTATTGTTTCATCTACCTTGGTCTCCTTTGCATTTCCACAGTAAAAAATTAGAGGCTGAACCAAACCCAGTGATTTCAGTAACTATGAAGCTCACCAGATCTGTCTTGTAAAATATCTCTAGACTGTTGAAAAAAATTGGTGCTGTCATGTTAACCACCTGTAAATATACTCAGCCCTGAGCGCCGTTGCTACAGCAGACTTGTCAGATCCACCTTGTCTAGCATCCACCAATGATGTTTGGTACTGTCTGTCATACTTGGCGGTTTGTGGTCATCAAAATTGTTACAAGAGGGAAACCGTGCTGAGTCGCTCTGAGTCGGAAGGGATAAGGGAAGAAAATCTGTATTGCCAGGCATATACAGCAAGAGCATGCCATTGCTGAGTGCAACTGAGTTGAATGGATGGCTACCTTCCTGAAGAGAAAAGGGTGTGGGTGTATTTCCTAAGGGCTCTGTTACTTTCTATGATATAAATRCTCAACTAAGATGCTGCATTTCATGCCCAAAATAGCAGTTATTGTTGATGCAGAAAGAAATCATGTCATGTTCGCTTCTTCCTTCTTCCACACATGGAACAACATCACCTTGGGGATGTGCAGAAGG
>NW_028186468.1:965941-971444 GCF_003343005.1 Rhea americana | reverse complement strand
TTTTTTTTTTTTTTTTTTTTTTTTTGGTTTCTTCAAACTGTTCCTGGTGAGAAACTGGCAGTTTTTTTTTTTTTTTTTTTGGTTTCTTCAAACTGTTCCTGGTGAGAAACTGGCAGTGGTGCAATTGTCCCAAATCACATGAAAGGATGTTGTCATCCCAAATGCAGTTTCTTCCAGTACATCTTCCAGTAGATGTATGTATTTATATTAGAAAGAGCTTATGCTTTGATTTTTGTAGTCTCATATCAAAATTTTTTATAAACCTCTCTCACACAAATAACCATTATCTCTTGGTTATACAAACTAGCTGTGGGATGGAATAGCCAGCATGAAGTGAAAATATGAGCAAGATGAATGTCAAGTTAACAGATGAAGAATGTTGTGAATATGCTAACTACATCATACTCTCATAATACATTTGTTGCAGCTCTCACTTGTGCAATAGAAAAGAGCATGTAGAGAAGATGGGGAGACCTGAGAAAATGAATTCTATAAGAAAACAAGGCAACATCTTTATCAGCGATCCAGTGTGGCAACATGTAATAAATACCCTTATCAGAGGCTTTAGCTACAGAATAGACTTTTACCCATCTATTAGGGTGGTCTGATGTATGATAGACAGTAAATTTAGTTTTGTTTCTTTGTTCATAGACTGAACTCCTCTGATTTAATGCCTTTTGGTATCTTATACAACTCTCACCACTTCTAAATTAGKTTAATAATAATGCATTCCTTCTCCAGTTAGTTAAAGTTATTGTCATCGTAGGAGGTGGGGAGGTCAGAGGGGTTGAGTTCAGAGAAGTTCAGTTGATATTGCATTTTTTTTATTAACTTTTCTTTGTATAGTTGGATGGAGGAGGTGAGTCTATTTCTTGCTGTTACAATGACAAACGTATGCATATTTAYGTTTTCATGCTTCCCAAGAGCAATAAAATGGTTGGATCTAGTTCTTGGTCTCAGTCTTTATCCTGAGTGAATGTGAGGAAAAAGGCAGGAGATGAACTTGATCAAGAGTTGAGCTTGCTCAAGAATAGATAAATGCAAGTCATGTATTCAGGAGAAAAATAATCAAAACCATCCTTGCATAATGCTGACCTTGCAACTGACAGTTATGCCTCAGGAAAGAGATCTTGGCAGTGTCTTTGACAGCTCTCTGAATGGATGGCTCAAGGTGGAGTATCCAGAAAAGCCAACAAAATGTTGGCCCATGTCAAGAGCAGAATGGAAAGAATTATTTCACTGTAATGTAAAACCTGCTGAGCCCATATCTTGAATGCTATGTGCAGTTTTACTGTCTGCATCTCAAGAAAAGGTAGCTGAGATGTGCTAAGGGAAGAAGTAACTGCATTCAGAGGAGAAATTAAAAAGTCTGGAATTTATTAGTTTTGAGAGGAGAAGCCTTTTTCTTTCCTTTTTTTTTTTTTTTTTTAAATCCATTTGGGTGTTTCTCACATTCTTGCATTATATAGGCAAAGATTACTGCTAGGAGTGATCAAAATAATGGGCTTTGTATGTGCATGTGAGGGTATGTGGAGATGGTGGAAGGAGCTCCCAAGGTTAAAGCCTATGATCCAAGTTCAAATTTGTAAAATATCTTCCTCTTAGAGGGAGAGATGATGTGAATTGCATGCAGTGCTTGAAGGATGCTATGCTCCCCATGCCTTTTGCAGCTTCTTCTGGAGGATTGTCCTTAAAAAAACAAACAAACAAAAGAAAGGAGGTCTTTGAAAGTTTTTGCATATTAGTAATGCAGTTGGGGTGTAGAATGAGATGATAATTAAGAAGAAAAAATATTGTCTGTATTGCAGCTGGGTGTGAGTCATCTGCAAATGGGATAATATGTCTATAGATAATTGATTGTGTGTATATTTAGCACTGTGTGAGAAATGGAGCTCAAGGGATAAGTTATGTGATTTGTCCCAAGTTGCAGAGCAGGCTGGTGGAAAAGTACTGAAAATATCTGAATGTTCTTGATCTGACCACTTACTAATATCAAGGCTTGCTGATGTGCGTCTCCCTGAGGTGAGACGTCGAAGAGCTCATGATCTTCGCCTGGCTTCTGAACCTCATCACTTTCTGTCTTCCGTGGGAAGAAGAATCTGACTTAATTTGTAGCAAAGGCGCTCTCCTCCCTGCAATACGCATACTCCTGTAACCACTAAACATCACTGCTGATTTCAGTTGCCAGGAGTGCTTCTGGTTTTAGTGAGATGTCTATGCTGTTTCAGTTTATAGGAAACAAGAGTGACCTCCACTGGCAGTCGGATTGGTAGAAACACAGAGGATATGCTTTTATCTGGTGCAGCTACACAAAGTTGTTTTAGGTTCAATGTACCTTTTGTTTTTACTCTAGATGAAAATCTATTTCCTAATACCTTTATATTGCAAGCAGTTTGAATATTATCCTTCTTTAAGCATGGTACCTCTCATGCAGTTTCATTATTAAAGTACCAAAGATATTTGTAATGAATACAAWTTTTCCATCTCCCTCCTACTAAATCTTTAGCACTGAAAGTCAAACAAATTTACAACAAAAGTTTGAGTGTTAAGAGTGCCTGTAATCAATTCCCTCTACAGGGCAAAAGTGGTGCTTTAAGTAAGTCCTGGACTAGGATGTATAAGAAATGGAAACTGTGACCACTATAAATGCTGTTTAGTTTGTTCATTTCTGTTTCAACTTTTCTTTGTTTTGGAGAACCTTTTCTTGTGTAGCATTCCTGATTTTCATCATCTTTAATTTCACAGCTAATTTTAAATACAATTAACTTGCATAGAATTTTTATAATGAAGAGTTTGAAGTTGGTGCAGGAGGTAAGAGTTCTGAAGGAAGACTGAACACGTCACATCATCAGTAACAGATTAATCTCTTGTGTCAGGTCTTTTTCTTCACATATTCATTTTTCTTTTTTTTCCCCTGAATCTTAAAACATTCTTCCTTCCTTGTTCAACATTTCACTTGCTTTTGTGTTTTTCTGAGCCTGGAACTCCTTTCTGAAATTGTTGTTATGCCTTCATGTCAAGTTCTTAATTTGTGATGAGACATGTATTTCCTGACTTCTAATGGAAAAGAAAACCTGAAGCTCTTGTAATATATATATTACATTTTATTTAAGCGTTTTGTCCATAGAGTCTAACTTTTTCTTCCCATTTAGCATCCTCCTTGTATCTGTTGCCCATTTTGGTCTACGTTAAGAAGGAAAGAAGGACACTCTTATATATCATTTTAAAGTTTATRGTATAAATAGCTCTGGAGTACAATTTGACCTTTAATGCAACTCTGAAACTTCTGTACTTAGCTGACCTTGTCTGTCCTCTTTTTGATTTAAGGCAGTTAGCCAGATTTTAGGTGTTGCTCTGGAAAAGAAGAAAAATGAAATGTTTCTTACTTTCCTTGCAATAAATAGTAAATGCAAGCGTAAACAAAATTCATGGCGTCTGCTGTCCACGAGACCAGACTCTTCCCCCTCCCACTGCCCATCCTTCTCCTTGCAATGAGCAAACTCAAACCAAAGATTTTAATTTTCCTCAAAACTCACGCTGGTGTSTTTGCTCAGGCCCTCTGTCTTCCTGTTTTGTGTTCTTATTTTGCTTTGTTCCAGTGAAGATCCTTCTTTCACATCGCTCAGACTCAGAAGCAGCTTTATATTTTTCTTTGTTTTGCCAATGYTTTGTTTCAGATGCTATTATTTTCTTTCTTATGAGAAAACATTGGGATTTCTTAGGGCAGTCTGAAATTAATGACATGCCCAGCAATTTGATTGAAGTTAATCCGTCGTATTACATTATTATTTTTGTATAATGRCTGTGTTGTCAGTATAGCTTTGAAAGAAAACAACAGCTAATGGTGTTAAATTACATACAGTTAAAAACCATTTATGTTATGTATCTAATTATYAATAGGCCTTGGTTTAAAATGACTGTCCCAAGAGCCCATGGGATTTAGAGAAACAGATCATGAATGTTTATTCTTTTTGCTTTGAGCTGTRCTCATTGCAGACATGTCTTTTCACTTTTTCAGCTTTCATGATATCTCTGTACCTAAGCTCTCCTACTATCGTTTTTGTGCTAGTATGTTCCACTTCTTGTATCTTTTGTTCAGCTGAAGTAACAATCTGTGCTGCCTGTAATGTTGCATGCTTTTGGAGGTGTAACAAAAAGGTAGTTTCTTCACTGTAGAAATACACTTTTAATGTAATGGAGTGTAAGTTGTRAGGCAGGTTAAATGGGGAGAAAGCTGAGGTGACCAGCTGTCAGCTGGGGTGCAAAGAATTACTATGAATTTTATTTTTTCTCATGGTTTTGCAGGGTAATTAGTTATGTGACATCCTCTTAGGACACAGAAACTAAAAAGATAAAAAGAAGCAACCCCCCCCCCTATGAAATAGTCAATAACTTTAATAACTGATAACAACTACTTCTTGCATGTGTGAGCAAGAGAGGTCTCTGGAAGTGCCGTCTGTCCCTGCATGATAGTGTAAATAGCTTCAGCACAGCTTGCCTGCTTGAACTTAATGTACGGAGGCATGGGTTTTGCCCTCTGCTAGTTATTGCCTGCCTTCTAATTTGTTCCAGCTGATTACAGAATAGCAAAAGAGTGAAAACATCTGAATCCTCTCCTGTGTTGCTGCTACCATTTTCAGGATTCTTACACTTACGTGCAAGTTTTTAACCTGCCAGCAGAGTAACCGWTTCAGTTGTTCATCTCTTTTGCAGTCTTAGTGCATTTATTCTACTGGTGCCGGTTATTGAAGCATGCGAGTGGGTGTTTATGTGTGAGTGGGCACGGAGCAACGTTTGGAAGACAGTTCCTGCTTCACTGTAGTATCTCAAAAGGGGAAGTGGAGTTCCTGACRAAGGTCGTTTGCTGTTGCTGTCCTCTGCACTCTCTTTCTTGTCTCTTGTGCAGCCTGAAGATTGTGAAAAGTTGGGCTTTACTGTCTTGCAGAATATTTATGTACCTGTGTGGATCTCTACCACCAAAGTGACCAAAACATAGTGTTATYAGAGCAACATGTCATTGATAAAAAAGCAAGGTCCCCTTAGGTCTGGGTAACCCTTTCTGCAGTAGCAGAAATATACTTGGTGAGGGGCACTGGAGACTACTGGGATCACAGAATCGGAGTCGTTGAGGCTGGCAGGGACTGCTGGAGATCATCCAGTCCAACCCCCTGCTCCAGCAGGGCCACCTAGAGTGTGTTAGATGGGATCACGTCCAGGAAGCTTTAGGAGTATCTCCAATACTCAACCTCAAACAAGTAGCAATTAATAAAATGGCTGAAAATTTAGTTTGTTTTCAGGCTTCTGTTAAAATTCTGACAATCCTAATGAGTTGAATAAAATCAGAAGATGGACAAATACGCAGTTCTTTATGTTCAAGGTTGAGGACAAATCTACTGTTATCTATAAAAGAATGCTTGTTAGATGATAGGAGTTAAAATTTAATATAGAATTTTGTTTAAAGTTATTATATGCTAAAGTTCTGCTGGATCAGAAGCATAAGGAG
>NW_028186468.1:955098-965820 GCF_003343005.1 Rhea americana | reverse complement strand
GTTAAATATCATTTTTAATGCTGTTTTTTTTTTCTTGTTTATGAAGAGATGTACTTTCTGCTTTGAGAGAGGTTTCAGTGAAGTCCGTAGCTGCTAGAATTTATGCCCTGGTGCTGGAGAGCAGCGGGCCAGTGTAGACCTGCAGCCTCCGCGCTGTCCCGCCGCCCCTGCTCTTGGAGATCCGGGGTCTGCGCAGGGGGAGCGTAAGGGGGGCCGGGCCGGGGAGGCGCCCGGCGGCTCCGCTCCGCTCCGTCCCTCGGCGATGCGCGTCGCCGGCGGGGAGCCGGGCGGCCCCCGCGGGCTCCTCGTCGTGGGGTGAGTGCGGTGGCAGGGGCCYGCGGGGTGGGGGCGGAGGGACGGGGTGGTAAGCGATGCTCTGGCGTGCAYGCAGGCAGCGGGTGGTTTAGTGCTGTCGTGATTTTTATGCCCGCAGTTGCGGAGGCTTCATTTAAGGCTTGTGAGCAGTCGGGCCTGGGTCTCCCTCTCTCTTTTTCTTTCATTTTATTTTATTGCAGTCATTTCCTGGGTCGCCTTCTGATGTCGTGTGGTCCAACGAGTCAGCGTGAGCAGTACTGCTGCATGCAGTGAAATGATGTGGCAGAAACCCTTTGCTTGCTACTTCTTGCACTGTATATGTATATGYCATTCAATGTTATGAGTATGCTGTGTTTCGCAGAGGAAGTCTGAAATTTTATTGGTGACATTTTGTGGGGGTAGGCTTAGGTTTATTTTAAAAGCCTCAAAAAACTACTTGTGGCTCTTTGAGGGGGGTAAGCAAGCTGATAGATACAGGAGATCTGATCAGTATAGCCTGCTTGGCTTGCCAAAGGCTCGTAGGTCTCCTAGTAAAGTCTTCTGAGGGAGCTAAGCAGCCAAGGTAGGAGAGGAAAGGTTTCTGCACAGGCAAATCACTAGGACAGGAAAGAAGCCGTGGCTTCTTTTCCAGCCGCATTGCATAGGGATCTGTGCTGGGCCCTGGGTTGTTTAAGATATCCCTAGTTACTGAGATAAAGAGGTGAGCGGTAAAGTGAGAAGGCTTTATGACGGTATGAAACAGTGGAAAGATACCAGGAACAAGGATCGAGTATGGAAAAAAAAAATCAGAAAGACCCTGTAAGACCAGCTGGGTAGTAACATGGCAGATGAAATGGCAGAGGAGGGAACTAGCTGCCCATGTCGAGTGATGGGTGGAAGTGAGCTGACTGCTACTGCCTGGGAGACGGATCTTGGTGTCACAACGACTTGAAGTCTTTGTGGGACTGCACCATGCCAAAATCGCTTACATAATATCCTTTAGCTTTTGACTACTGTCAGAAAAGAAGGTGCCTAGGGAAGAAGGAGTAAGATTAGAGTGAACATATAGAAATGCTATCTTGTGCTGTTGTCCCAGCCTTCAAGAATTTGCAAGTGAGGTCCCTGCAAGTGCATCTCCCTAATGAGAAGTTTAAACCTGTGGTAGCTTTATGGTGGCTTGTTAGCCAAGGCATAGRAGTAGGATATGTGATGTGGTTAGGTTGACAGATACATCCTTGTAATCTGTGAAAAGGCAGGACAAATGTAAGGAAGGATAGGAAGAAGGTCATGACTGTTGCACGGCCAGTACARAGCTCTTGGTGGAGTTCTTGGTAGAAGACATCAACAGAACTAAAAAACTATAAGCTCGTTCCTTACAGTTACTCATTCACAAGTATACTATGATGCAGTCATGCTGCTACCCACAGTTATGATCTGAGGATTTTATGGGATGAAAATAACTTCCACGGAGCAAGGAATCCACTGTCTTAAAAATGTTTGAGGAGCTCTTTGACTTATCTGCATGTATTTTGAAGAGGAGGGTTTAACATGGTAATGACAGAACTTAAGGTTGTAGAAATGCATGATTATAAGAAATTCCTGTTTTTTTTAAAAAAGTTTTGCAACCTGTAAATGTATTGAGATATCCTTATTCTTAATGTTGGACTAACATCACAGTTGACTTAACCAAAACAGCCAAGTTAAGCATTCATAGTTTTAGTAAAGTAATAATTCTAGCAATCATTTGCTTGGCAGCATATCTGTAGCTTGTTTTTATGCAGAGATATATCTGGGAAAATTGGCTCTAGGTTAATGATTGAACAGAAACACATAGTTAATAACTACTRTATGAACAATCATTATTTTGTGCCTTTGAACTATTCCTGGAATAATTAAGTGCTGGTGCATTTGTGTTAGCTTCAGGCAAATTTTGAAGTGCARAACTGAAGCAGAATGTTTGTGGAATAAAATAAATCCTCAATTACATGTACKTTTTACTGAAAAAGTGTTCATGTAAATTATTTTAAACTGTTTTTTATTTTTTCACTATGTAGTTTGTTTCAAGCAAACTTTTTCTTCCTGGACAGAATTGAAAAATTCGACAGAGATGCTTTCCCCTTTTCTCTGGGAGAGATGTGAGTTAAGCTTATTTAATATTACAGTGATTTGTTTTTATGTTTACAGGAAGGGGCTGTCCAAAGGTCCTACAAATAAATATCTTTCAGAAAAAAGCAGAGAGTCTTTTCCAACACTTCTTGAGAAAAATGTGCGGGAAGCCATTGACAATTATACTTGGTATGCATTAACTTCTGAAATAGTACTTCATTAATGGATTCTAGGCTTAATTATTTGGTTTAATTTTCACTGGTCAGGTTTTTAGTTGTTCTTATGGGTGACAATTATTAGGTTGGGAATTTTACTTTTCAAATAATTTTAATTTGCAAGTAAAGCAGAAGTTTAATCAACTGAGATAGTGATGTTCAGCTTTTACATATTAGTCAATTTATTATTATAGGGTTAAGAATATATATATTTGCCTGTTATCTTTGCTTTCTCTAATTTTCTTACTACTTTTGTATGGAATTTGTTAATTARAATAGATTCTAGATGCATAGAAATGTTATGCATTTTTTTTCCTTCTGCTTCTGCTAGCTGGGTAATTCCTGCCTAGGTATAGAAATACGCAGATTTCACACAACGTGGAATATAAATTGACCTAAACCGTCATTTAGAGGGTTTGAACTTTGTTCCCATGTCTGTGT
Organism: Rhea americana; assembly: GCF_003343005.1. Classification (NCBI taxonomy): domain Eukaryota; kingdom Metazoa; phylum Chordata; class Aves; order Rheiformes; family Rheidae; genus Rhea; species Rhea americana. The sequence goes on along the minus strand of NW_028186468.1, from coordinate 962,764 downwards.
TGTGRATTTGCATGTTTTCAGAGCATACCCTGGAAGGTAAATCAGATGTCATGGTTGAAGGCAGATAATGGTAGCCAGCTTTGCAGGCCAGCTGATTTTCTAGAGGTTTCATTCCAATAAACAGCGCTTAGGGTTTGGCAGGTCTGACTGCCCTTGCTTTTACTGTCCCGGTGTTGGTGGACCTGGCAGAGGAGCAGTTAGAGATTTCTGAGAAGCTAGAATCCCATAATTCAAGGTTTAAAGCATACCAAGTCTATTAGCCTAAGAAATGTTATGTATACAGTTATATAGCTGGATGGAATAGACACATTTGTAGAGATTTTATGCTCAGCTTTAAATAATTTCTTGTGATAGCTTCTAATAATGTTAAAGAAGGCTTATGTTGTCAATCGTGTGGTTTTTGGTTTGTCATTAAATATGCTGGAGAATATAAAATAGCTATTAGAGTTGAAAAACTCTAACTAGAGTATATCTGCAAGTAGGGGTGCACATGTATGTGTTTATATTTATCTGTACACAGGCAAAATAAATACTTAAGTGCAGCTCTGGAGTGCCCTTAGAGTTGAAATTGTATAYGTATAGAAGTGTAATGTGCTCTTGTACGCACAAGTATGCACAAGTGGAAAGAGTTGCCCTTAAGGTGGTAAATGATAGAGGGGAAGAACGTATACCTGTTGCTCTCTCCTTATAAACATACACTTGCAATTCTTCGCATTGACTCTAATAGCGTGTCCTGAAAGTCATGTGTCCAACAGGAGGATATACCACTATCCATTTATATGATCGCTTGCATTATTTTTAAAACATTTGTATAGAAAATAATTGTTTTCTTCATTTTAATTTGTGTTCTTTTCACAGTGAAACAGTTTCATCGCTTTCTGGTGGTCGTACAACATCTGCAGACTTGAAAAACTCTTGGTCTGCAATAAACAGCTATACTACTGGTTTATCTACTGAAAGAAGTTCGMTTTACTCTTGGAGGGATGATGTATGTCACAGAAGCTGTTACAGTACACTATCTAAATATTGTAGAAAAGGTTAATTTTTATAGAAAATGGAYGTGCAACACATGTCCATAAGAGTTAATCATTTCCATTCATGATAGCCTAAAGCTTAAGTGTATTAACTGAGTATTGAAAAAAATAGTTTTGTGTGCAAGGTGGTATCAGTGCAGCTGATGTGTAATAAAAAACACAGTCTGAAACAATGAAATTTGGAGAAAACAAACCTGTTTTACAGAAGAAGATARGATTTAGGTTTCTGAGTCCAAGTCAGTGATTAAAATACCTGTTTGGAAATGCTGCATAATGCAGGAAAAATCTAAATTGAATCATGTAGTATGTTCATAGGTATGCACGTGAGTGTCTCAGTCTCAATAGGTAAGTATTTAGTTCTTGCTYAAGTTCAGTTCTGTTCCACAGAAGATGCAGAGATCATTAAGTCCATTAAGGTGTCTAATTGCTCAGGCATGCTTAGTGCATGCTGCCAGMATAGAATAAATCCAAAAGCACAACAACCGCTGTTGCTTCCATTTAAACAAAGCCAGCCCTGGCTGCTGGTGGTAGCGACACCTTTAGCATAATGGCCTAATTTTTAAGGTTACTGACCCAGTCTGTCATGATCCAGGAAAAGMTGTGACCCTAGATTGTATCACAGCCTGGGTGAGAGTTGCTTTGCTGTTCTTTGGTGTGGTCCACTCTGTGGCCTGGAATGGTCGGAGCACTCGGCTGGAAGTGAGCAAGTATGATTTGGTCCCTGATTAGACACTTCATTGCACTGAAAGAAAAGTGTTGATAATGTAAGTAATAAATAACATTTTGACCATTATCAAACCTGGCATCCCTCACCTGAGTACTTGTGCCTGCATTGCTGAATAAAGTCATGCTCTCCTGGCACCTTTGCCTGCCCCTGGAGTCACCCRTTTCTGGTTCCACTGAGTTACAGCTTCCATGGAAAGGTAAAGGAAGGCCATTTCTCAGACTGAGGGATGCTTCCTAGCCAACAGGGTATGTTATGGAGAAGGAAGGTACCTCCTCGTTGCAGTCTTAGTTATTTTAATCAGAAAGGAAAAGTGCTGCTCAAAGAAGCAGGAAGCTTTGGGGCCTTCAGTCTCAGGTATGGGACCCGTGTGTGACTCAGATTTGGAGTAGGGAGGCAGCCAAGAGTCCAGACACTTCATAATTGGTGTTTTCAGTTGGCTAATCTTAGGAAGCGGTCTATCTGTTGACTTCGTAAGAACTGTAGTTCTTTTCACTAAATCACCCTGCTCAGGCCAACTACCTGTTGTTGTTTGCTGCTGCTGTGTGTGTGTTTTTTTTTTTGTGTGTGTGTGTGTGTGTGTGTGTGTGTGTGTGATGCAGCATATAAATTGTGTGCCTGAAGTATGTGGTCTGAAGATCCATCCTGAGATGTTCAGCTGAACCTGTCTTCAGTTACCCTGCTCTTTAAATATGATTTTTGACTATAAACATAAATAAATATTTGCTGACAACTATTAATTTTATAATATGCAGGAATTTGATAAGGCCAACACACAGAGAGTGCATCAGTTATTTTGGGACATTGATGAAATGCTGTTTGAAGGAAAAGTGACCTCTCAAACTCAGAGCCTGCAAGCAGAATGTGCAGACTGGGTTGAACGGTCTCTTCATCTAAGGTAAGGAAATTTCTTGCTAATACTGGTTTTAACTAGATATCACTATAATGTGGATTTGATTGGTATCTTAACGTGAATTGCTTTTAATGTATTGTATCTGTAAGACTTTACATTTGAATCTGGATCTCTGAGACTGAGCTGTGCCATTGTTACAGTGCTAATGATATTTATTTTGATTAATGCSATGATTACCAGGATGTTATGAGAAAATAAAGATCACCTATTTTCATAATGACTTTTTCTAATTAAAAAATTCATCTTACAAAGAAGCACTTGCTTTTATGGTAGGTGAAGGCATACTGTGAAATCCCAGGAAATTCAGTATTACTTTCTTCTATTGATTATACTAAAAAGAAATGAAAAAGAAGGTGATCACATGCTTCTGATCTATTGCACAACCATAATGTCTTCCTAGGTTATCTAACTCAATATTAACACTGTCTGATATTAGTGAAGTAATAAGTAGTCCAACAGATAGGAAGATAAACACATGATCAGTGAGAATTGTTTTACATAGGTGTGCAAAGTATCCAAGCAGCCTGAAGACTACTGCTTATAATGCAGAGGAAAAGTCAGTGTTGCACTGCAATATAGTGCTCCCACCTTCAAAAATGATGGCCTATCATTCGTAGTGAGATGTGGTGTCACCAGACTGGCAGTCCCCTAGCCTAGATCTGCATATGTTTATGTAATCTTCTAGTCAGTAATTTAAGACTATTAAAAAGAATATCRCCAATAATAGCATCATGTTTTTAACGTGTTTTAGATATATTTACTAGTAACAACACTGCGCATTAAACTGAAGTCAACTAACAAAACTTGTCACACTAAGGAGCTAAAACAAGCTTAAATATTTGATTTTTAACTACTATTAAAATGATAAGCTAGAATCTCCTTGCATAAATCAGTTTAACTTTAATTGCTTAAATGGTTGTTTAAATACTAGTAACTGTAACATATTGCACAAGGACCTAGCATCTCCATAAACAGCTTATTCAAAGCAAGCGTTGGGTGTTCCTTCACATTACTACTGTTTACAGGTGTTTATATTTTTCATACTAGTATATGGGGTAGATTTGCATCTGCAATATCCTCCTTCCTCCTTTTTTCCAGGGTTCTAGGAAAGCAGCTCCTATTACCAAAGGATGAAGGCTTTCAGCATTTTCAGAGCAGAAGTGACAGCTCTGTGGACACTAAGGTTTTACCTGGCCTCCATGAATATACTACTGATATAAAAGAGTATGTTAACAATTTTTTTTTGTAGGTTTTCTCTTTTGATATGACTACAGTTTTAGTTTTTCTATTCAGAGTATAATTAAATTGCAGCAGTATCAGCAGTTTGCTGTTGTCTGTGAGACATGCTGTCTGCATAGATGTGATAAAATAAGATTTTCCAGTATTTAAAGCAAATCTCTTGATTGTTTTGAATTTCTGAGCACTATGTGGAATAGTATTTCATTTACATGGTCTTTSCTTACTAAAAATAAGATGCTTAGCAAAAAAGACCCCACTTTGTTCTTTCTTCCCTCTTCTGAGATTTTTTWAAAAATGTTACCTTTATTAAAACATTTCAACATAATTAAAATGTGATTGGTTCTTTCTTTGAATATTTAATKCTCATTTTGSTTGKTTGTTTGTTTATTTTTCCYCAGGCTCTGCATTTCAGGCTCTAAATTGGTTSCAGCAGCATGTCCGGTTCATAAATCAGTAGATTCCAGTTCCACTAGGATTTTTGCYTGTGACTCTTCCATGTATTCATTCCTGGAAGAAGAAATCTATGATGTGGATGGAAAAATAGAAGAGTATCTTGCATTTGACAACAAGGAGCTGTAAATAACAAATATATGTATTTTTGAAGAATATAATGAAYTATTATTCAGCCTGTTCAGGGTTCTCTGCTGTAAAAACATGGTACCCTCTGTCCTTGTATTCAGTAGGATGGTGGCTAGAGCACTCACTGGTCACAGAATCACAGAMTGGCTGAGTTTGGAAGGGACCTCTGGAGATCATCCAGTCCAACCTCCCTGCTCAGCAGGGTCATCTACAGCATGTTAGACAGGGTTGCATCCAGGCGGGCCTTGAAGATCTCCAGAGAAGGAGACTCCACAACCTCTCTGGGCAACCTGGTCCAGTGCTCCGTCACTCTCACAGGGAAGAAATTCCCCCTCACAGTCAGGCGGAACTGCCTGTGCTTCAATTTCTGCCCATCGCCTCTTGTCCTGTCACACGGGGCAACTGGAAAGAGTTTGTCCCCGTCCCCTTGACACCTTCCCTTCAGGTACTTGTCCACACTGATAAGATCCCTCTCAGTCTTGTCTTCCCCAGGCTGAAGAGGCCCAGCTCTCGCAGCCGTTCCTCATAGGGCAGATGCTCCAGCCCTCTGACCATCTTCGTAGCCCTATGCTGGACTCTCTCCAGTAGCTCCAGGTCTCTGTTGTACTGGGGAGCCCAGAACATGTGGAAACTTACCTATGTTGTCTTTCTAGTGGTTCAGGACTCGTATATTCTGTGTCGGAGCAACGTGTCTACACCATTAAGCCGCAGGCTGTTTTAAGATTTTTGTTTTTTGTTTTTGTACACGGAAACCCAATAAAATGCATGCTTGATTCTGAAACAGGCAGTGGAATGCAATACGCCCTTTTCTCCTTGCTTGTTCCCAAGATTGTTTCCGTCTCAGGATTAAATTTTGAGATYATGTTCTCCCTAACTAGAACATGAGGCGTTATAAAGCTTGTTACGAAAGGGACTGAATCATTTTGTGGATTAGACCATGGGACTATGTCTCAACTATAATTGTATAATTGTAGTCCAGTTTGAGGAAGACAGAGGAGGAAAGGGTTATGGTAGAAACCATTATGAAACTGAGATCATCCTTATAATCTCGAGAAGGAAAATAGGATGACATTAATGAAAAAGTAAGTACAGGTTAAAATGCTCTTCTGGAGAGCCTGAGCCAATCGAGGTGGGAAGAAGATGGGGGAGGGGTGTGTCCACACATTAGTGGAAAGGAAGGAGCTGCTGAACATAAATTTGTAGGCTCTGCTATTCTTATCAGGCTGCAGAAGTCTTTCAGACTACATTTTCTTTAATCCGTGTGATCATGCAGATGCATGAGTGTTGCAGATGTTTCCAGATATACATGACCTGATGCAATAAAAATGTTCTATGTGATAGTCCTCCTTTCAAATGCATGGAACAATAATTCCCTTATGGTTAAAAGCATATAATTTAGCCTCAAATGATGAAGTGCCATGTATAAAACTGTTTTTTCTCAAGTTGCAGATCTCTTTGTTATAAAACCCTGGCTTGACTCTTTTTTTCCTTTGTTTGCAAGCAAAAGAAAAACATATCAAGATATATATATTTGTTAGGTTCTATTCCCATATGTACTCAGTACATCTGACTTCAACTTTTTTAATCTACATTTGACTTTTTTCCCCTATGTATGTGTGTTTATAATTGCTCAGTGTATTAGAAGGAAAAAAAACCTGTCAAAATAGATGGTAATACATTTGAATTTGCTTCATTTATTAGTGATGATGAGAGTTTGGAAAAAACAAAAATGCATCTTACTGAGAAGAATAGTAAACGTGGCCTTCCCCCTGTGTCTCCGAATGCCTGTATCAAAGATGCTGTGGCTTCTGAAGTATTTGATCATATCTGGAGCAATATAATTGAAATATTGGAGGAGCTGATTAAAAAAAATTGGGAAACAAATATCACAGGTATTTTATATTTTTAAAAATGGTAGCAATCAAATCTAACTTGGAAAAGTACCTTTTTTAAAATTTGGAAACCTGTTTATTTTGAGAAATCCATGTTTGTAGTACAGCGTTTTAAGATATGAGATATGCCATGCCTTGTCAGAGATACCTGTCACGCCTGCCTCAAATAAGAGTTTTACTGATTTCGAGGGGGTGGATTAGAGGTAGAAAGAAGAAAGCATTGACCAAAAGAGCTCCGTTGCAGGAAAGCACTAGTTCAGGATGCAAATCGGTGCTGCTAACAGGGAATCACAGACAACATGATCTGAATCCGAGAGCTAGGAATCAATCTTCCAATCTTGTTGCTTGAGCTTTGTTAATAAAAAGAACCCTTAGGTAGCCAGAGCATTATAAAACTTKTTACGAAAGGAACTGAATCATTTTGTGGATTAGACCATGGGACTATGTCTCAACTATAATTGAGAAGTTTGTAGTCCAGTTTGAGGAAGATGGAGGAGGAAAGTGTTATGGTAGAAACCTTTATGAAATTGAGATCATCCTTATAATCTCGAGAAGGAAAATAGGATGACATTAATGAAAAAGTACAGGTTAAAATGAGAGATAGACAGCCTTGCTGGCATTGCAAGGGTTCATGAGCTTTTTTTTTTAATGTTCTTACAGAGTAATGTAAAAAAAAAAAAAAAAAAGCAAATTCTAGAAAAACTAGCTAGCCATGAAATTCTGTTCTTTAGTGTGCATATGCTGTCCTTTGAGGCTAAGGGAAGTTTCACTTCTTTCRATATATTTTTAAAGGACAGTAACAGAAAATCGCCTAGGCGTGAGGGGACATTGGAAGCTACTGGAATACTCAACCTCAAATAGAAGTTTAAGTGAGGAATGGTAAAAATTTTTGGGAGAGCTTGCAGAACTTAACATGTCTGAAGTGTAAAGAGCTTTTCGCATCCAGGTGGATTATTTAGCTCAATATTAYGGTTTAAGGAGGGTAACTTYGTTTTTTGATGCATATCCTCTTTTCCTTTTATGAATGGTATCAACTTATTGCAAATAGACAGCTAAGCAAAGTATTTGGACYGGGAGAGTAAAAGAATTTGGGATTATAATAGAAATGTGATGGTATATGTCTATGATGAAACAATATGGAGCTGCTGTCAGATGAGGATAAGCTCAACAAACTTTTTGTTCTTTCTTTTCATACGTTTGTTTAGCTTAAGAAAATGTAATTTTTTCTCTGGAAAATTTGTTAATAATGTCCTAAGTGTCTTAGCAGTATTTTCTTAAGCAATCC
>NW_028186468.1:949457-954238 GCF_003343005.1 Rhea americana | reverse complement strand
AAAAAAAAAAAAAATCTTTTAAAATAAGCAAGACAACATATTTTCCCCATCTACTACTAAAAATTCTACAGACCCATTTTAACTTAAAGTAAACAAGTACAAATATCTTCTAACTACATGCTTTTGAGGTCTTCCTTCAAAAAGAAGTCTTGAAAATGAAAGGTTAAAGCATATTTTTCTCTTACTAGGTTCACCGTTTCTCCAGCAACTTTTGTAGTGATTTGAATGGTGTTATGACAATTCAAGCAAAACCACTGCAACAGAGGCATGTGGCCACAGTAGAGAAAATAAGGTAAATGTTGGTCTGGAAATTTCAAAAATGCAGCATAATTTATATTATGTGAAAGATGTCTTGTGATTTTAAAAAGGTAATACAAATGCAGACATCTCCTTTGTACACATCGTTGACATGATTGAATGTTTAGATTTGTAGAGTTTGCAGTGATACTATGTTAAGAAATCATTTTATATTCCTCCCCATCTCCCTATACTTTTTACTTTTCTCTCTCTCTCTCTCTTTTTTTTTTTCCTTCCCTCTAGGAATGAGCAAGAAGACAAGCTACATAGGATTGGCTCCAATGTGACAAACTCAGTGCGCACTAAACTGGGGAGAATTGCTGATAACAGTGTTCTCTTACCATCTCGGGTACTGCTGGCATCTTCTAGGAAGCTACCAAGCCATCGTAGGTTACCTTCTCTCACTTCTGACCAACCCTCCTCAAAAGCTCCTAATATGTACAATGATGAAATCCTTAGGGGGACTAAATTGTGAGTTTTTTCATTTTACTTTTTGCTTTCCTCAGAACTTTACTGAACTTACACCAGTGAAGGATTTTGCAAAATATTTGAGAACTAATCCAGGATTTGTTACTGATTTATAGAATTCAGACAGAAAAATACAGCAAACAGAATGGTGTTCTTCAAGGACTGGCATTTATATGTGTATATGTACATATATGTGTATATGTACTTTCTGTAGCTGTGAGCTCTRTTAAGAATGTACTGTTTAGGTGTTTCTCGTTAATTCAATGAAGTCTTTTCAATATGAATTTTYCTGAAAGAGAATCCCTTAAAATTTTGTAGAGTTGCCAGCTTGGATTGTTTATCTTCTGCTCGTGCACGTTCAACTCGGAACAAGTTGCCACCAATAAACTCAGAGGCCGTTGAACAGTATTTTTCAGTACCTCAATTGCAACAGAGCTCTGTAAGTTATGTTCAATTTCGTACTAGTGAAGAACTTTAAGTTATCTTGTCCCTGTGCTCTGTTCGTGCTCTCCTCCTTGTATGTCAGTTGAAAAGTTCTTATTTTAACTGACGCAATAGCTGCATTCTCTCAATGCAGCATTAATGCATTCTCTTACTACTCTTTTTAATTCCTTTAGAATCAAGGACGTTATGCTTATAGCAGAGTTTCAAGCGCAGTGCCTGGCAATACGGAGCAGCAGCCACTCAGAGAACAATCTGTTACTATAGATCAATTTTCAAGACCCAACACAATGCATACGTTCAGGRTATGTTACACTGAAAAAGAGACATGGAAAAGCGAGGAAGCTTCTATTCTTGGCCATTCTTGGTCTGTAAAAGGTCTTGCAGCAGTTTTTACTGGGTCTCTCCTGATTTCTGGTTTATAAGATTCCTAACTGTTTAGAGAACAGGAGATTAAAAGGCTTTGGGAGGATGCGGAGTCTTGAAAGGTAGGACTAATGTATGAAGAACAGATTTCTTCAAGTTTAATGCATCAAACAATTCATTTGAGGCAACCAGTGCATGGAAGTGTACAGTTTTTAGTATTGCATGAAGCTTTGCAGCTTGTTAGGGCTCGCTCTGCTGGACTCGAAAACTATAATAAAACCCTTTTAGTAAATAAGAGTACTATGCTAACTAATAGTACTGCTTTTCTTTTTACAGGCAGACACACCTCGGAAAAGATCACTGACTCCCATGGATTTTACTAATCACACATGGATGGGTCAAGGATTTTTAACAGGTAGGCAAAATGAGAGTTACTTGGAAGGCGTAAGGTCAACAAAAGCTACTAACTCATACTGCAGTCAAGAAATAATGAGCCCAGGGAGAGCCATCTCTGTGTACAAGAATGGATGTGCTTGACAGGATGTTTTTATTTTTGATTTTGAAATTTCTTCTCACTCTGTGGTCTGAAACAAGCCAAACTATTGACTGCTAGGAGCCATGCCAAGCATCCTGTAGTTGTTAGGAAGAAAGCTTACTGGAAGGARAAGAAGGTTGTTGAAGGAGGAGTTTTCTCCACTTCCTATTTTTCATTAATTAAGACTTCATCATTTTTGCTATTAGGAATTCATAATTCTTACTATTAAGGCAAGGCTATGTGATGTACAATCTAGATATTTTGATGCTTTTAGAGTGGCAACACAATTACCTGTTTGTGAACTTTTCTGATTTTGTGTCACAAAATACAATTTTATTTTATTTTAGTCCCCATATAAATTCATCAAATTACTAGAATTCTAATGTGGAGGAAAAATAAAATTGAAAAATTAGAGTTTTGAACACAAAATTCTTTTGAATAAAAATATCAAGATCAGTTTGCAACTCAGCTGTTTATAGTACCAACAAAAAGAGCATGACTAATTTAGTTTATTTAATAAAAGATGACCAACTAATTTCTAAGGTACTTAAGTGCTTGTATGTAATCTTGATTCATATATGTTTCCTTGGTTTTGAATAATTATATGATTGTAATAAATAAGAAATGATAGGAGAACCATCTGCAGGTTACAACAAACAGTTCACTAACCATTTGTCTGATGAGTGGGCTTATGGAAGCTACTCAAATATAATCATGCCATGCCTTTCAGATACTACCACAATTAACAAACAATGTTTTATGTTTTCTAGGCTCACARCATTACTACAAATCCTTTCAGAGAAATCCTCCAACATCGAGGAAGAGATTTCAGGTTGCTTCTTAACTCAGCTTAGAAAGAAACAGAAAACCCCTGCACTGATGGAGAACTGAAGTACTTAATTTACTAGCTAGCATCTTGGATAGCAGAGAACATGTGCAGCATCTTAGTTTCTGTGAGCCTTGTGATCCTCAGAATGCCGGTATTGCTGTTCTTGAAAGTTGTCTGAGCAGAGGTTAGATAAAAATTAGAGCAAAATGAAATACATGGTTGAGATCCCCAACCTTCATGTCTTGGCGTTCTTTGTAAAATCAAGATGCTCCTCCTCTACTTTTTTCTTAGGAATTCCTCCTTTTTCTGTCTTTTCTCTGGGAAATGGTTTTCCACCAAAAGAAGCAAATAAGTTATGTTTAGATTGTGACGTCCCATTCCCACTCTTTCGTGCTTCCTCAGTGCTAATGATGTTCTGGCTCTATCCAAACATCAATCACTTATGCTTTTCTTTGAACAGGAGTTTGCTGCATCTCCCCTTCAGCTCCTATTTTAACAYTTCTCCATTTTTAGTCTCTCTGATTATTGCAGTTTTTGTGCTGTAAATATTGTCAGTCTTTACCTTTTATTCTTTTAATTCTTTAAAAATKAAAGTTTTTACTGCTTCTAATTAAACTGTTCTGTTTGTCAGTTACTGTGAAACTGCTGGGAYAAACTTTGTTTCAGGAAGCAACGATTTTGCTGTCTACAGATTTGTTTGTAGATYGCAGACAGCTGAACTTGCATGCTGATGTGTCATTAAGATGGTTCCCCCTTCTTGAGATTACTTATGAAATGTTGCTTGTTACTGTACAAATCAATCATGTTTCTTTGTACCTAATCCTTCAAACATTTAATATGAAAAAAAATTACTTTAATTGGTGACAGTATTTAATACTTTCACGTGTGTAGATGCAATTGAGGGGAGTTCAAGGAGGAGGTTGGGATTGTGTTGTGCCCAGGGGTCACAGCCAAGATCATGTCCCAGTGTGTTAATACTGTGTGCACACAGTCAGTCATTCTTCCTTCCATCAAAGAGGGTACAGCTTGCACAGGTGTGGTAGAACTGTGGAAGAGATAAAAGACGAGTAGAAAAACWGAATTATTTCCTCAGATTTTGCAGTTAAGAACAGAAACAGTTTCTTCCAGTTGGGAACTAATGCCAGTTCTCACTTCTCTTACAGATGTTCAAGGAGTGGTAATCTAAGATAAAGTATTTGTATTTTGTATCTATACTGTTATCAGATTTCTGGTTTATGTCAATAGCTGTAAAACATTGCATTCTTTCTAGTAAATGGAAGCTTTTCAAAAATATTTTTTCTGGTTTAGTGTTTTCCTCCTTCAGCTACAGTAAGTTTATTCTTTAGTGGTATTACAACAGTTACTGAGAAACCAGTTTTGAGTTGAAGGTCCACTTCGTATATTTTACAGACTATAAATTTCTTAAGAAATTTGGGTCAGAGATGCTGTATGAGTTCAAAATTCACAATTAAGTCAAAGGCTTGTCCAAAACCCGTTTTGCAGTCACAGTTCTACCCTCTTGTATGAGAGACATTCATAAAGCTATCCGAGGAAAGGTGATAAATTGTGGTTGATAAATTGTGGTTGTTATCTATCCTGTGGCATTTGATGGCAATCCAGATCTTAGGTTGTGGAATAAATCAAAAGATGAATGTATACCTATTTGGCTCTGTAATGGTAGAAACGTGACTGACCTGAATGGAGAGCTCACCCAGCACTTCATGAAAGTGGGAACTGCTGACTTCTGTAGAGCCACAGGGGTTGATTGTCAATCTCTGTAGAAAAAGAAGAGCAGAGCAGCAAGCACCTGCTTCTGAAACTTTTTTTTTTTTTTTTTTTTTTTTT
>NW_028186468.1:905441-948606 GCF_003343005.1 Rhea americana | reverse complement strand
GTTACTGCCCCGTGTGTGTCTGTTTTCTGGACAGGTAAAAGTGAGCGTCCTGTGACGATGGAGGATTTGAAGAAGCTTTGGTACCTTGAGTGCGTGTCCTTCCTAAAATGGGCTGTTTCTATGTTCTTTTATTGGTGTTGGTTTCTCTTTCATGTAGTTCAGGAGTGCCTGCCCCCTAGGCTAAAAGTTAAAYGACTTTGACACTCATTTATATTTCTCCTTTTCAGGTATCAATTTAAGAATATTAAGAACTTTGATTTTTTTTTTTAGAACTGTTTGTTTTCTGGTTTTGACAGTTTGTTCCCAAAGCTGACGGCATCTTTTTAGGTGGAGATGTGCTGCACTGATCCTTTCTTTGTGCAGATGACTGGAGACTACAAACTGWCTCTTGCTCTTGCTTTCTTCAGTGCTGGTTGTGTTTTACGTAAGCAACAAATAAGCTCCATGCTTTAACCCTGTTATAATTGTGTGTTGGGAAAGATGGAGATCTTTTGCAACTGTAAATGAATTGTGGTGCTTACCAAGTTAGCAACTGGTTACTTTTTAAACTTACAGTGAATGTTGTGGGTTTTGCAAGGGGTGGCAAAAAATGTCTGATATTGTTTAGTTGGAGTGAAGAACTAATGAAAGGAACATACCACAGTTTTCCAGAATGTGTTGTGTACCGCTTTCATCTTTCTGTCTTATTGAATCCATTTTGTCCATGCTTTTCTTTAGGTCTTTTTTCTTCTTCCAGTAGTGATAACTTTGTTGATTTCCTTTCTAAGAATCCAGACCTGCAATCTAGGGACTAGCAGAAGCCTGTGCTAGCATAGCTGTGGTTTGTAATAGCTACCTAAGAGGACACATGCCTTCTGTGAACACAGAGAAATAAGGTTTCGCTTATGTGAGAGGCTGAGTAAAAGCAGATTTGCACTGCTATACACATTTACTAAAACAGAGCTTCAGTAACTGGTAGTGCCCGTGAAGGGCCAAYGCTGAGCAAATTGTTTTCCAGACAGGAAAAGGCATAGCCTCACATGCTAATCACAACAAACCAGACAACTCGGTAGAATACTTTGTTRATGGATGTGTCCTCCTTTGCAGAACATCTTCCTTTAAAACTGGTAGTGAAGACTTTTAATGAGGGCAAGTCTTGATGACATAGGGGTGGCACCGCTAAGGTCCTCTCATTTCTTCTTTGAGCATTTCTTCTACATCTTCTTTCAGTGTATCTGCTGCCTTTTGTTTATAGCAGCATCACCACTGCCAGCTGCTGGCAGGATTCTGCTATGTCCTTCCTAATGTGTTGCCTGCTCTCCTTCTCCCACCCATAGCCTTTCACCCTCTCCTTGCTATTTCACTTTTTTTTCCATTTTTCCTGTAGGTTGAAAAATGGAAAAATATCAGCAGACAGAAGAAATGGAGATCTTGACTCAGACTCACAGTCTGCCACTTCATTTAGCCATCAGCTATAAGAAGGCAGTAAACTGCAAGGTTTTTACATAGAACGAAGTATAATCACCTGACATGTTGATTTCCGTGTTATAAGGATGGAACATGAACCTTTTAGTCCTGCTACTTGCTTCTTTCCTGAGATCTGATTGCATGCAAGAAGGGAGCGATCACAGTGCAGCTTGCCTTTGTATGTGCTTGAAGAACAGAGTATTTATCTGCTAATTTCTGTTATGAGCTAATACAAATAACAGCAATAGTATCAAAGTTCATTTCCAGCTGTTTACTGTGTTGAAATTATAAGAGCCAGCATTTGTGATGAGGTGCTTACTGGGAAATYACAGGAGCAAAGTTCCAAAAGTTACTTTTTTCTGCTGCCACTGACATCTGCCATTCCTTGGTTTCTGATACTGTGAGCGCTCTCCTGTATTTCTTCTCTTACTTGCTTTGGTTTATGCTGTTTGCTGGTGTACTGAAATGCATGGATATAAGAAAGCTTTCATGATATGCTCAGGCCTCAGGAATAGGGGATGAAGTTTTGCAAATCTTCAGCAAAGCAGTCAGGGCCTGGGTAGTGCTACCCTTGAAAACTTTAGTCCTCTGCCATGGAGAAGCCTGCCTTGGACCGAGCTATTGCATGTGAGCAGTGCTTTCTTCTTGCTAGACTTCTGTTTAGCCACAAGGTTTCTGAGCATTGGAGTCTTTGAGGAACAGCTGCTTAGCAGCTGGGCAGCAGTGAGAGCAGACTCTGCATGCTCTGTAAAGGAGGCAGGAAGAGAGAATGGCTACCACGCTGCTTTTCCCCAGTGCTTTGTAAGATGCTTGCTGGCCTGACCCACCTGGAGGCCCTACCTGTGGAGAGGAGCTGTAGAGGAACAGCCAGAGCTCTTTCCTGTGCCTGTAGTCTCACCTGGCCAGTGTGCCTGTAGCACTGCCTGATGCTGCTGGCTGTGTTACTGGCACCCTTTAGCCTGTGACTGAGCATTCAGTAGTGAGATCAACCATGCTTATTTGAGCAGAGAAGCATTTCTGTTCTCAAGCCTGTATGGCACTGGTGTGTGTGACCCCTTTCAGCCATCAGCTCAGCACAAGAGAAGAGTGCCTTGTCTTATGTGCCAGAAACTTCAGGTATCATKGGTTGGAGAGCACTGGAACGGTTCTGTGTTGTGGAATGATGTTCCTTGAGCATCTGCGTTGAACAAACCCATCTTTCCCAAATCAACAAAAAAATCTTTTTTTTCTCTCTCTTCATAGCGGTTTGTGGCTTTTCCTTATATGATCTTACGCGTTACTTGTGATGGCTCCTGTGACTTCAGTCAGATGAGGGCAAAGTAGCAGTGTTGTTTCCTGACACTGTGTTTGCTGTGCACTCAAGAAGTACTTATAGGCAGCCTCTCAGCTGCTCTCGTTCCACCTTATCTGCTGGCTGTCTAGTTTCTTTATTTGTTTTCCTGGCATAGAGCCTGTGGGCCATGGGTGCCAGCCCCGCCTCCGGCTTTTGTGGCCGGACGCAGGCTCAGAGCAGGAAGGCAGCCGGCAGTGACGCTGGCTGCAGGAGACAGAGGACTTCTGGCCTGGTCGGGGRCAAGGCGTGGAACAGCCAGCTGGGAGGTGGTAATGGAGGTCCTGCAGAGAGGAGCCCAGCCGCTCCCCTGGGTGGCCGGGGTCGTGGCTCTGCTCTTGACGGTTGTGGCAGCRTGCTTCCTGCGCTCCGTGGTGGATCACTGGTGGCGGTGGTGGGTGATGAAGCCGATCCCGGGTATCAGCCCCTGCTATCCCCTGCTGGGAAATGCTCTGCTCTTTGAGCGGGAGGGAGAAGGTAAGAGCAGCTTACCCTGTAGCCCAGCTATGGGGCCTTGCRCTGTGTGGGGCTTTGCTGCAGGAGCTACGCCTGGCAAAGGTCTTCGGGGCTGAGCAGTGGCTGTGCAAGCTGTAGGGCGTGCTGCTGCCTTTAGGTCACTTTGGGGCTGTGAGCAACAGAGAGAAACCAGATGAGAAGTGGAGCAGTGGAGAGGAGAGGAGTGAAGCTGTGTAAGCATGGGTTTGTCAGTCAAAGATTAGATGAAGGTGATTCTGAAGGTGGCTCCCAGGTCTTTAATTCTGGACTCAGACTCATTTTTAATCCTTAATGATGTGGAATATGAATGTTGCAGAATGTATTATTATTTTTTTTAGCTGCTCTCATGAGAAGTACTGTTTCACAACACAGAGCGCTGTATTCCCAGCATAGTCACTATCTGTGATCCAAGCGAAGCTTTTAACTTAGGAGGAGAAAATCCTTTTTAAGCAATAGTCTTTCCCCAAGTGAGCATGTGACTTAGCATGCTGAACTGTTAGGTAGTCTGTAGAATTTGCTGAGTGTTAGTCTTACGCATTAGATACAAAAGAACTTACTATTTGCAATACTTACCTCAAAAGCAAATATTCCTGTGACGGTGGTGATCAACTTTCTTTCTGTCAGATGCTCAAAAGGGAGTAAACATGGTACACATTCCTTTTCTCTTAGGTACTCTGCTTTAAACAGGAGCACATTTCTTTCTTGAGGAGTCTAGGATAGTGTGAAAGTTACTCTGCTATTCCACCAACAGCACAGAGTCCGTCAAGCGTGTGTGATGCAGTCCGTGCTCTCTGCGCGCACACACACGTTCCTGTTTGTGCTAAGCCTTCAGGTATGAAGGACTTGCTCTTTAACTTCCAGACAAAGCCAGAAGAGAGAATTACTAGGTCATGGGAATGTAGTGAAGGCTAGAAAAATACAAGTATGGGTGCACACACTGTCCGGCGCTGACACAGGCTGAGACATGATTCCTCTGCCTGTTCATGCGGGCACGCAGCTGTGTCTTGCAGCAACATTATTTCCTCTGGATCCAATCCTGCTCATTCCAAAATACAGCTGCAAAAAACCTCTATTTGATGGAAGCAAGGGCAAGCAGCTTCCCCTGAAGTTGACTTTGGGAAGCAGTTAGCAGGATCACAATCAGAATGTGGTTATGAGGCTGACTGTAAGGCAAAAACATTCTTTGTGTCTCTAGAAAGCTATTTGATGGAGACTTTTACATTCTGTCAGGTCTCTAATCTGCTTGGTTAGCAGGAGTCACATAGCTTGCAAGCTTTAGTTAAGCCYGGGACTTTCCTTCTTTGTTCCTGTTTATTTCTGTAAATATGAATGAAGATTGTATTTTAGATTTTTTTCATCCAAAATGTAAAAGTTAAGMAAAATGAAATTTGAAGGAGAAAAAGTTATATAGTAAAAAGAAAAATGACTTATTGTCCATCTGATGATGATTTTATTTATTGATATCCATATACAAACACTTGTGCTTCTGGAAACTTGTGAACTTGCATTAGAGTCATGTTAGAAAAAATTCAGAAAGTAGCAAAATAATTTGATACTATCACGCCTTTTGGACAAAGTGTCATTAGAACTTGTGCCTAAGACTACATAATATATGTCCTGGTCTAGATATCTGTTAGGAAGCAAGCACTGTATTTTTTTTTTCCCTGGATTTAGGGACCTTTGAATTGCCAACTCTACAGAGGCCTTGGAAGAAGTCATTTATCCTTTAATCTGGTTTCTCAAAGGGCAAGGGCAGGATTTAATCCCTGAATATCCTGATAGCAGATAGCAGACACCACCTCTAGAATTGCAGAATGAACCTGATTGCCTTCTCTGGTGAGATAATGGAATCTGTGAACAAGGGGAGAGCAGTGGATGCTGTATATTTTGATTCAGCAAGGTCAGACACCATCTCCTGTGGTTTCTTTATAGCCAGACTGGCAAGGTATGGACTGGATAAATGGATGATAAAGTGGGTGGAGAACTGGCTGGACTGCTGTACTCAACCAATATGAAGTCCATCATTTCAGGGCATATTAGAAAAAGTAGATCATGACAGAATTTTTATGTATTCAGGAAGTGCTTTTCTGTTTTAATTTGTTTTTACATTTCAGGTTTTTTTAAACAACTGCAACATTATTTTCAAGAATTCMGGAATTTACCATTTTTCAAAATTTGGTTAGGACCCTTGCCTCTCATGGTTTTGTATGACCCTGACAGTGTGGAGGTGAGTGTGCTTGTCTCCTTCATCCTACCTATTGCACTGTCATCTAAAAGCAGTGCCCAACCTGTTAGAGATGCCATTCTTTCTGTAAACATTTTGAGAATAAGAGCTTGCAGTGATGTTGAAATGACACTGGCAGTTATCCTCTGACCTACTGCTAAAGAAAGCCTGCAAGTGTGAAAGAGAAAGAGCTGAGCAAATGAGAGCAGCAAATCAATATGTTTAGTAGAAAGAAGTGTCTTCAGCTCCGCCCCCCCCTCCATTCGAACGGTTTTGCTCCCCAGAACTTGACTAGTAGATGGCAGGGCAGACTGGACCACTGAAATAGAGGTAAAACTTTGCAAAATGTTGGCTGCAGTGCTACTGTGTCTGGCTGCCTTTGCATAAGAACTCAACTGGCCTGTCTTTATTCCCCACCCACTCCCACCCTGAGGTCTGGGGCATTTCAGTGGAGAGATTGAGGATGCATGAAGTAACATCAGCTGAAGTAATCTCTCTCCATCTAACAAGGGATGCTTTTTCCCCTCACTTCCATTTCTGACAGGTTATTCTGAGCAGTTCAAAGCACATAGAAAAATCCTACCTGTACAAATTTCTACAGCCATGGCTGGGCACTGGACTTCTGACAAGGTATAGTAAAATGCAGGTGCAGAGCTGTCTTTTTAAAACTTGCGGAGTATTGGACAGGAAGTGTGTTTGGTGGCAGCACTGTTGAGTGGTTGGTATCCTTGGATAGAGACATGGAGATGATAGCTGTAGTAGTCTTATTCCTTGTGGTGGTCTTGGTAGATATGTAGTATCTTGTATTTAATAACAAGATTTTGGTATTATTTATTTCTCAGCAGCTTTTCACCTCTTGAGGTTGCAGACAAGAGTGTTTATTTTTCTGCATGTTCACTGTCCTTCCTAGATTTCCAAGACCTTCAAGAGGAAGAAAGACTATTGTTAGCTTTTTCTTTCTAGAATCTTGGAAGTGGAGTGAATTTAAGTTTTGAAAAGTGATATCCTCTGGCATGTGGTATCGTTTRGTCCTTTTTGTTGCACTATGGCTCTTTTGACTGTTGTCAGATTTGACTGTGCAGTCTGGCAGACCTGTGACTGTGTATATTACTTACCTTTGCAAGAGGAGCCCAAATCTGTGTGAAGGTCCTGAGATTGGAGATGCTTTGGGACAGGATAGGAGAGGATCTGCCTCCTGTCCTCGATTTTTTTTTTTTTTTTTTTTTTTTTTTTTTCTGGTGGAGATGCTCATAAGAAGTGAAGCCAGGGAAAGAGTGCAAGTTGGGAATGGGATGGGGGATCGGTGTCCTCTGCTGTCTGGTGGGTAGTGGAAAGTTCTCTTCATCCGTAATAATGGGCTGATAGTGTTGTAAGAGCTGGCTGTGGTCACCTGGTGTGGGAGGTGCAAGCATATATGGAAGGCTGTGGAATGCCTTTTATCCTCCTGTGTTTCCATTGCTTCCCTTAAGCATGAGGGGTGGTAAGGAACAGTAAAGGACAGAGAGCTGAGGTCCCTGGTGGCTGGAATGGCATATACTGCCTGTTACTGTTCCTGAATGGTAGTTTTGTCTCCACGTAGGCTTCTAGAGGTGGTGTGGCTTTCTTATTCTTGCAAGAACTTATTGAGCGGCAAATGTGCCAGCTTCGCTGATCAGGGCAGTAGTGAGAGACTGTGAGCTGATGAGATACTCTGAAGAAGTGCCCTGTGTAGTCTGTAGACTAGGGAAGCATAGGGAAGATAAGATGAGTTAGTGCTTTGATGCTGTATGCTTGTTTTGTCATACAGACAGACACCTTCTGCTCGCTCCTTCTGACTCTGTGCACTGAGTGACCCCAAGGCTGTATTGCCTGAGGGTTTGCTGGCATGCCCTTTGGGTGACAGCAGCTACAGGAATGGCTGCTTGTGCTTAGCTGGAGCCAGAAGCCCATCCTAGTGACTCCTTCTGGAGAGTGCTCTGGACAGCTTGAAGAGTGAGCAAAAGCGTATCTGTGTGTGAAGGCATAGCAGGCTGCAGTTTTGCATATGTGGTTGTCCAATGATAGGAGTCTTGTCTCTGAGCTGAAGTTTTAACACTTCCTTCTGCCCTCTGATTTTGCAGCACTGGAGACAAGTGGCGGACACGGCGGAAGATGATAACTCCCACGTTCCACTTTGCAATCTTAACTGACTTTCTGGATGTTATGAATGAACAAGGGAATATTTTGGTGAATAAACTTGAGAAGCATGTTGATAAGGAGCCATTYAATGTCTGTCCTGATGTCACTCTGTGTGCCCTTGATATAATCTGTGGTAAGTCCTCTTTGATTATTGTGGAGGGACTGGGAATGCTGCAGAAGCTCGTGAGTGCAGGTGCTGCTGTGTGCCATGCTCCTGTGAGGAGACAGCTGAAGAGGAATGTCCTTGCTTACTGTGTGTGAATCTATTTCCATGCCCTGCTGCCTCGCTCCACCTCACCTCACCACCCAGTCTATGCTTTCCCTTAAGATGCTTGAGAGCAGGTGAGTGGTGAGCGAAGTTTGTGGGGCAGGGCGAAGGTAGGTGTCTAAACTGAGGCTGTGTTGAGGAGCAGGACTCCTGGGTGTGGAAATATAAAGCAAGTCTATTGCCTGGAAAGGGGTGAATGCATTTACCCATGGAAGGGGTGTTGAGGTGCTGATCAGAGGCTGTGAGCAATAGGAGCTTACTGTGTGTGGTGACTCACCATTTCACTTTCTACTCGTGAACCCTCGGTCATTTCCTCTTTGTAGAAACTGCGATGGGCAGGAATGTGGGCGCTCAGGAGAATAAGGATTCTGAGTATGTTCGTGCTGTTTACAGGTAGGATGAAACCTTCCTGGGTTGCTTTGTAGTTGGGYTGGAGTTGATGCTGCTGCTGTCAGGAGTACATTTACTGTGTGAGGAAGCAGTGGTGTTGCAGGGCATAGGAGGAGGCAGAAAGCCAAAACGGCAGGAAAAACTGCTACAGTGACAGAAAAACTGCTCCAYGCCTCCCGTGGCGTTGGAGGTAAAGCACTGTAGTGTTGCATGTGAGCATGATTTGCCAGAGTTGGGAGGGTGCTGATTTAGGSAGCGTGTTAAAGCTGAGTCACTGCTCCTCTGCAGTGGTATTTACCCTGTTCAAACTGTATGTGACTCTTCAGTGGGTTAGGAGAAACCATGGTCTGTATTGGTACCACAGTGGTGTTCCAACCCAGATGATAGGTAGCCCCTTGGGGGGTCTGACTCCTTTCTTCTTATGAGGCTTGTTGGGACAGCTGTGTTATATAAAAAGAGCAGGGTTTTCCCAGTACCCAACTGATGTTTCAAGTGGGCCTGAAATGGGTCTGCAGGTAGTTATTGCTCCTTCAAGTCCCTTCTTGCAGCCAAAAGCATGGGAGGGAGCTGAATAACAATGACAAAGAGCCCTTCAGAGCATTCTCCAGTGTACTTGAACGCATATATCCTGCTTGACTGTTTATTTCAAGTGTACCTCTCACTGCATGCCATACATGGCATATGGACAGTCAAGTAGGAATATGGGACTTCCAGAGGGCTGTTTGAGGTCACAGGGCAGGTATTTTGGAGAGTTGGCACAGGTTGTTAATCTTTGCTGGATATGATCCATGCTGTGGATGTGGAGAGGAGCTGGGTAACTGAAAATGTCTGTTTCAAGAGGATTCTYGCTAAATGAGTGTTGAGTTGTATGATCTCCTCAGAGATCACTGGTTAAAGATGTAATTCATGGTGATGCTGAAATGCTGGGACATGTACAGAAATTTTGAGATGGTCAAAAAACAAGAAGTCTTGTTTTGGTAGGTTTTRGTTAGTTCTGATACATAGGGGCAAGTACAGCTGGTTTTGTTTCTCGAAAATGTGTAGTGGATTTACATTTTGTCAAGAAATGTTATTTACTGTAATTGTTGTGCCCCCTAGGATGAGCGATCTAATCCAACGGCGACAGATGAGCCCTTGGCTTTGGCCTGACTGTGTATATATGCTGTTCAGAGAAGGAAGAGAGCATGAGAGGAGTCTCAAGATCCTTCACGGTTTTACAGATACAGTATAGCATCTTTCTTTTTAGGGTGGGGCCTAGCTGATAGAGGAGAGTTCTACATTAGTAAACATTTTCCAAGTAGGTGATGAGGTTCATCCCCATTCACATAAATGCATTTGTGTCTTATATTGAGTTGTCAGGAAGACAGCTCCTTACCCATCTGTTTGCCAATAATAGCRATACTAATTAGTTAATTGAAGGGCTCAGTTCTGAGAATGCTGGAGATGTTAGAAGCTCTCCATCTGTTTCTGGGTCTTCACCTTGGAAAGATGATACTCAACCATTTCTCTGATTCACCWTTTTTTTAAAAAAAATAATTGAAATTTGTGTGATGTAGACTAGCTGTGTGTATGATAGCCATAGGAGACATGGAGTACATGATGTTTTGAATCTCAGGTAATTGCAGAAAAAGCTGCAGAACTTGAAAACCCCAAGCAAGGGAAATGTGATGCTGATGGCAACTGTGAAGGAAGAGGCTCCCAAAAGAGAAAAGCTTTCCTGGATATGCTCCTGAGTGCAACAGATGGTGAAGGGAACAAACTGAGCTACATGGACATTCGTGAGGAAGTGGATACTTTCATGTTTGAGGTACCCAGAGGAGCTGTTGTGGGGTTCTTTTGTTTTCTGAACCTGAGACTCACCATTTACAGACAGTGACTACTATCTGGAGGTTGGATTTAGTATCAAATTATTTTAGCTTTGGAAGTGTAAGAGGACATGACTGTGTGAAATTACTGTGATGCACAGATTCTTCAAAGCAAGGAATTACCCTTTAGTGACACAGCGTTGTTTCAAAAAGACAGAAGCTTTAGATCCAGAACTGTGTCCCCTAGTGAAATGCTGGGCAACACATCCAACAGTCRCTGCCTATGTGAGCAGGCTCTACTCATGCAAGTGGGTGAGCAATAAGAGCTTAATGTCTAATGTGGGCTGTGAACTTGCAGCTCCTGCTGTAAAGCTCCTTTGTGGCAATGGGAGCTCTTAATGGTTTCTGCTTTTTCCCTTGCATTTTATTGGTTGTCTTCACATTTTGTACCTTGTCACATTGGCTGACAGTTTTCYGTTGCTCTCCTGGTCTGTCATGATTCTGTATTGCTTGCTATCATCTTCTTTTGCCTTGTCACCTGTTTGATGAAGGCGCTGAACAATGATGTTGGTTCTCCAGCTTTAGGTGGAGAGTTGACCTCCTTTAAGTGGACCTGAATTTTACCTCGGAGGAGCTTAATTCAGAAGCAATTACTGATTTTGTAATCTAGAAAAACTCTCTTTCTAAATTAATTTCTCACTTCTGCAGTGAGATTTGGGAGAGGCCCAGCACTCTGAACTTCATTACAAGTGCAGCCATTTAGTATCGAAATGCTGTGCTAGTCAGCTTCTCCCTTTTCCAATTTCTTTTTTTTTTCTTGTCTCCTTTCTTCTTTGTTTCCCTTACCTTCCAAGTGTTTGTGCAATGCTGAGAGCTGCAGTAGATGACCCCTTTTTTCACAGGAAAAAAAAAATCCTTCCCTCCTGTGCCCACTGTACTGTCCCTCATTTGACCTTTTTTGATAGTACTGTGAAGACTGCAGCTTGTCTCTTATGTCCCTTTTATCATTGGCAGTGGCTGGCACCCCAAGTCTTGTACTGTGGAYGAGACAGTAACCAAGGACATGAATGCAGGTCCATATTGCTGTGTAGGTGTGCTGGCAGAATGCTCTGCTGTACCTCACTGGAGAGCTCCAGCTGGCTTTTTGCAGGAGCTGGGAGGAGAGAGAGCAAGGGATAGAATTTCTGACTTGTGTAGAGGGGCAGGTATCAGTCACAGGACTTTTGAAGAGGAGAGAAGAGCAAGCAGCGAGGGTCGTCATCTGAGACGGAACAGAAAGGAGAGGCCAGGCTAGTTTCCCCAGCTGAAATGGAAAGCTTTCAGGAGGCAAAGGAGAAGGAAGGAGTATGTTTGCTGGTTTGACATAAGCTCTTTGCCTCTCTTTGGTCATTTCTCAGGCACTGAATCATTGGTCATGTTATAACCTGCTAATCAATGTGATGGATAGTCTTGACTTTTCTTTTTCTCTTGGTTGTTGGACTGGTGAGTCTGGCTTTCCATCATAGCTGCACACCAGAGTATTTTCATAGGCTACCTGTGCACAGGAGTAGTGTTGAAGTGCACACCTTTGTGAATCTGGACCTCTAGGGTCACGATACAACGGCTATGGCTATGAACTGGGTGCTGTACCTACTGGGGCATAATCCTGAAGTCCAGAAGAAGGTTCACCRAGAACTGGACGAGGTGTTTGGTACATTTCCATTCTTTCTCTCCTGGGGCAGAGGAGGTGTTGGGTCTTTGTGGGTGGGGWGATGATACCTCGTCCTTTGTAAGGACTCKGCTAGACAAGGAAGGGGAGGTTGGAACATGCCATGCAGCTGCTGTGGAGCTGTCAGTAGGTGGAGGTGGTTGGGATGATGTCTGYGAGTGAGCATTGAGAAGGGTGGGTGCGGCGTTGGGTGCTTGGGTGAGGGCCTGTGGTTCTGCTGTGTGTTGGTGTAGCAGCTTCTGCTGTATGGGCTGTGGTGGTTGACAAGAGGGCGTGGAAGGGGTCTGGCRTGAGATGTCCCAGGAGGAGTTTAGCAGCACGGTGAGGGTCCTTGCTGAGAAAAAGGATTCTGAGCTTCCAGTGCCAGAGTTTTGTGTGGTCTCGCTGCTGCTTGAGTAAGTTGGGAGGCTTTTCCGGGKTGTGTTTGCATTGCTGAGAAAGGGATGTGTTGGAGTTAMTGCCCCGTGTGTGTCTGTTTTCTGGACAGGTAAAAGTGAGCGTCCTGTGACGATGGAGGATTTGAAGAAGCTTTGGTACCTTGAGTGCGTTGTCAAAGAAGCGCTTCGTCTCTTCCCTTCGGTTCCGCTGTTTGCCCGTAGCTTGCGGGAGGATTGCTATATTAGTGAGTAGTGTCCCGACTGCTGTGTGTATCCTGACAAGCTCTGCCTGCGCTTGTCGCTTGGAATCCTGCCGGCACCTTCTCATCAGAGGTGTTTCCCAAGGAAAAGTTCCCATGAAGTTTGTGTGCTGTTCAGGTGTTCACTGCAGTCAGTCGCTTACGTTGCTGTTGTGTTGAGTCTCTTCTCCCTTTGTGTCCCTCAGAAGGCTATCGGATACCAAAAGGCACAAACGTTCTTGTGGCAACTTACGCGCTGCACAGAGACCCGGAGATCTTCCCTGACGCGGAGGAATTCAGGCCTGAGCGGTTCTTCCCCGAGAACTGCAGGGGAAGGCACCCGTATGCTTATGTGCCCTTCTCGGCTGGTGCCCGGAACTGCATTGGTAGGTAGTTGAAGAGAAAGCCTAGGTAATGCAGTAGTGCTGCTCTTGGTGTGGTGGCGGTAGGTGCATCAGAGATGAGTGTGGTGACTTGCTGGATGGTCCTCTGAAAAATTGTGTGCTGTCTCATGTGTCAGCTTTGTGCTTGAGCTGCAGGCATGTTTTGTTTTTCTCTTTGATCTGGGTGTCCCAAACGTGCAGCCTGCATCTGATGTATTCTTTTTCCCCTTTTTCTGACACCTCAATTTCTCTTGTGTTTCCACTCTTCCCAGAACTTGTTAGCTCTTCAGGACTGTCTGAGACACTCAACATTTCTGTCAGTGCTTAAAATATAGGCATCATTGTTTACAGTGCAGAATGTAYGAAAGGATGTGAATTTCCCCTCCACTGATCTTAAACATAGAAGGTTAATGTTCAGGGATTGTCATACTTTTTACAAGAATGTCAAATTCATGTTTTTATGTTTTTAAGTTTGTATTTCTGAGGTTTGTCTCAGAAGTAGATGCCCTTCACAGATGAACAGTAAAGTAGGTCTTACTGTGTGTTACAAAGTGGAATCTAACTTGGGTAATGTGTCTAACTGGTTCATATGTGTACAGGAGAATGTATAGGAGAGTATGGAAGGTGGTTCAAAAACAAATTTGCAATATCCATCACTGCACACGTGYACAGACATCCATCTGTGCATCTTTTATAGAGAGGAACCCAGAGAAGGTATAGAACACTGGGTTTTTTTGCCCTGTTCCCATAACTTAAGCTTAAATGAACTTCCTGGACTGTTACAGTTTTAGTTTGATTTACTCCTCTGTTTTTCCCCCTTCATCCACCTTTCTCTGAAATCTAAGTTGAACTTTGACCTCTGTCCTAGCAAATCTTTAGTATGTGTAATATTTAATACTCAGTGAGAGAATGGTTGTCTGACTTTCTGTTGCACATGCATCTCCTCTCTCCTTTTCATATGTGAAGTAGTGAGATTTGTCTCTTTCTGCAATCTRTGTGCTGCATCTTCTCCTTTCCCATCYTCCTCTGGTCTCTCAACCTTTCCCTCCCTGCCTAGTCCATTCAAGAGATATGACAARGCTGTTATATTGTGTTATATTAGGKTTATKTGGAATTTGTAGAATTGACTGTTCTTTGCTGTTYGAGCAGTGTGGAACAGGGGAAGGAAGATGGGCTGTATGTTGCCCCAGGAAGGCCAGAGGTGTCATACAGGGAAAAATGCTAGTTTCACTAGTATTCGAATGACCACGGTTTTGTCCTGCACCTAGTTCTGCTCTCAAGGCAGCTATACAATCCATGCTGTGCTGTGTTTCTCGGGTTATTGCTGTGGTCATGTAAATGCAGAAGCTGTTGAAGGTGCGAACGTGACAATAGCACCTCTTTTGCTGCCCTGTAATCTGTAGGTCAGCGCTTTGCACAGATGGAAGAGAAAGCCCTTTTAGCCCTCATCCTGCGGCGCTTTTGGGTGGACTGCTGTCAAAAGCAAGAGGAGCTTGGTCTGACAGGAGAGCTGATTCTTCGTCCAAAAAACGGCATCTGGGTCCAACTGAAGAGAAGACCAAACTCTGTATCATAAYGAAAGGAAATTCAAGATGTTACATTCCAAAAACTGTTTAGGTTGGAGAATGTTTTTAAATTGGATGTTTTGAAGGCAGTCCAGTTAGTGAGGCTTGGATTTTTTGGAACTAAAGTTGTACTGCTTATTTCATCAAAGATGATGATATGATAGTCCTGAAGTCCTGTAGTCTTCTAATGAATTTTATGTTCATCTTTAAAGCGCAATCTTTAACCATCAAATTCTATGCCTTGTCTACTTAAATGAATTGCAATAATGCAAAGGAAAGTAAATGATGAGGTGAGGAACTGACCATATTTTACTGTGTTAGTCAAAGCTCGAAACAATGAATGAATGTGCTCTGACATTTTAAGATCCTGCAAACAACATAGAGAGGTTCTTGTTTGTTGATGTTAAAGAAGAATTGCAGTGATGGACYTAAATGCCTCTGAAAATTTCTGACTATTCCTACTTTAGATTAGATTCTCAGACAGAAGCAAAAAGGACTCTGCAGCTCTAAGGTGTTRATGATGATAGAAAATCTTAGAACTTCAGGAAACAAAACAGCAAGTATATTGAGAGATATAGCTGAAGTATTTTTTAAAMAGTTTTGTTCACTACTTCTGCAACAGCCTCAGTAGGATGCTCATAGATGTGTGAGGTTTTTTTCCCCTCCCTGTTTTGTCAGTCAGAATGCATYTGAGGCACTCACAGGGATAACTGTCAAGCCAGCAGGTGCATTTTCTGTTTTTGGGGATCTCCCCACCCTACCAAYAGAATGTAATAGTAGTATGCCTCTACTGAGGCTGCTGTATTTATTCACACCATACCACCAAGTCAAGGAGATGCATAATTTGTTCATTCATTCAATAGCACAAAGGTGTCACCATCTCAGCTTGGAATTCACAGTTATATCCGGATGTCTCCCTCAGACATTCACACAACTTTAGTAATTTCTTCCCTCCCCGCACATTCTGCTCTGTGAAGCTTTGTATGTTAAAGGAGGATAAGGGAACCACACAACAGACAAAAGCAGACAATTATTAAAGAAAATCTTTTCCTGAATGTTCTTCTAGCAGTATTGGTACCAAGCTGGGGTCCTCCAGCTGATCTGTGCTTCTGCTCTCTGCTCATGCTTCTTTGGGGAGGTGCGGGTTACCCCAGCGTTGTGCCCTGGCACTGCTCAAAGGAGGGCAGGCACAGATAAGCTTGTTTATCTTTTATTACTGATGCAGCTGCTGCTCTGATCCTCCTTAGTGAAACAATCTGTCAAGAGCCTGCATCCTTGCTGTCCTCTGGATGTCAGGCTGTCCCCAGCCACTAGATGGTGCCTGCTACGGCGCAGGGGACAAGGCACAGCACAGCCTAGGAGGTGATGGAGGTCCTGCAAGGAGCCAGCTCTTGATGGTTGTGGCAGCATGCTTCCTACACTCCCTGGTGGATCACTGGTGGTGGTGGGTGATGAAGCTGATCCTGGGTATTAGCCCCTGCTGTCCCCYGCTGGGAAATGCTCTGGCCTTTGACTGGGAGGGAGAAGGTAAGGGAAGCTTATCCTGTAGTCCAGCTGTGAGGTCTCTTTCACTGTGTGGGGCTTTGCTGCAGGAGCCAGGCCAGGTCGGGGGCTTTGGTGGCAGAGCTGTGGCTGGCTAGGCAAGCTGCAGTGTGTACCATCACCTTTAGGTCTCTTTGCGGCTGGGGCTGAGCTACGGAGAGAAACTGGATGAGAAGCTGGAAGCCAGGGCTAATAGCTAACACTGGACTGGCCCACATCTRATTGTTAATGTGTTACAAAGTAAGAAAGATGTAATCTGTCTGTCCTGCTTTTGTTTATTTTATAGGTTGTTTTTTTTGTCTGTTGTGCGCTTTTAATAACACAGGGTGGTTTAATGCATAGGACACCACTGTACTTCATAAAATATCAGAGTAGAAAATATTTCCTATGTTTTCTGAATAAATTAAAATTTTCCTTGAACCTACTGAATTCTTTATATTTTGATAACTTGAATTTCACCTTTTTCTGAAGATTTTGAAAAACAAAAAAAAAAAAAGAAAAAAAAGATTTAACTACCTAGTTTACATAAATGAGATCACAGACCTGGACAAATAGTTTATTGTAATTGCAACTTTTCTATTGCCATAAAGAAAACAAAAGTGACAGGACAATGGTAATATAACCTTTTCACTTCATTTTCAAAGGCTGTTTTTGTTGTTTGGTGTTGACGAGAAGTTAATTTTACAGAGCTGATTATAAGAATCATTATCTTTATAAAAAGGTGATTTTCAGAGACTATCTTCTTGTAAYGCACGTAAAACAAATGAATCATCTTGTGTTTTTCCAAGAGCTTTTTGGTAAAGAATTAGTTCAAACTTCTGGGTGCTTGGTGTTGTGAGCTTTACAGGTGTACAAGGTTTGTGTTTAGGATGCATTTTCTCAGGACATCAAGTATGTATCCAAAAACAGGAAGAGTACCTTATGTGTCTTGTTGAGCCCTGTCCTTAAATTGAGGATTTTCAAGACAAATCTAATATTAGTTCCTTTTCTTCTGTGATATCTGTTGTGTACAGTTTTTTAAATTAACAAAACTGTTGCATTCATTTCTATAAGGAAATAATTTTTGTGATACCTGTCTGCAACAAACAGTAGTTTTGCCTGTTCATTATTTTTATTGCATACTTCTAATGTATGGAGATCTCAAGTGAAAACTGTAACTTCTTTATAACTTCTAATGGGAATAACAAATAATTTAGAGATGCAATGCAGTCTTGCCAAGTTTCCTGATAAAATAATGAGATAATAAAATACTGTGTATTGAAAAGCATGTATACAAAGTAATGTTCATGGTCATTTTTGGATGGTTAGCTATCTTCTGAAGCTTGGAAGTGAAGACAAYGAGTAAATTGTAAACCCAAATGTTCATACTGAGTATTGGTTCATATAGAGTAGCCCAAATGATGCTAATGATGAGCAGTGRTGGCTCCATTTCGGAAATACAACTCTGCCTTACCATAAGAAGTGAATAACCTCCTCTCATACAGAGCRCCCTTTCTTATAGTAGCAAATAGGGCAAACCTTTCTACTGGAGTGAACCAAGTGAGTATGCAAGTTGTTCAGGAGCACTATGGTTGTTATGAAGAAAACTGTTAGTAGACTCTCTACATGACTTCCTAGGCAGTGTTGCTTGAAAGTGSTTTCAGGGCTGACTCGGAGGCTCTAGAGGTTTCCAGGCATCTTGACACAAACTGTTTTTTGGGCCCCTGACAGTCACATTTTTGGGACACGTGTAGGAGATGGACTATTRATGGCTAACTAGTCTTCCTGAATTTTATCTTCGTGTACCAAAAGATGAACTCCCTTGGGGAGATGTTAGTACCTTGCTGCATACGGATCCTCTTGACATGATGAACATGGTATCTTACTGTTCCTCTTCTTTCAGCGCGTAAAAGACTGAACTTTTGGAGAATCCTTACCCACTTCCCTTCCTGAAAGCAGTGTTGGTGCCATCCTTTGGCAAACCTTTGAATATAGTACTACCTCACTTCATAGTCAGATCATATTTTGAAGGTTGTCTTCTCAGATAGTATGAATTAGAAACTAAACTAACTCACTTTTCTTTTTAAACAAAAATTTAATTCTTCKGAAGGCAAGAGTTCTCTGCTAAGTATGACTCCCATCTTTTCCTAGATAAATGGTCTTTTCTGATCCATGCCTGGACAAGACTTAAAGGGCCTCATCAAGTCAATGGGACACTTGAGTAGACTGAAATGTTCTATCTTATCTAATGACCAACAATGGCCAGCATCAGTTGTTTTAGTTGCAAGAAGCCAGGACTTAGGCAGTTATTAGATACTCTATTTATAAGAAGTTGTCAGAARAGTGCTTTTGCAAATACATGATGTAAGAGTCACTACTGGATTTTCAGTGTGTTCTGTGATCCTGAATTTGGTCTGCATTGATTTCTTATCTGATAACTGGTCTACAACCATTTCTGGGCTGTATTGCTAGGAAGAGTATTGTGGGCATGTAATTGCAGGAGATGTGAGTATATACTATYAGTGCTTTTATTTTAGTGGAATATGAAAAAATGCAAGAATTGCAGCAGTTTTGATTGAAATCGAGTCAAACAGAAGACAACTTTGGACRTGTGAGAGAACTGATTCTTCATCAAAATAATGGTATCTGGACTCAGATGAGAAAGGCTCAAKATTTTACATCATAAGAAGGAAAGCTTAATATTTTATTTTTAGTACTTGTTTTAGCAGCATTTGGTTTTCTGCTCTGTCTTTTGTCASATGCATGATAACTATATAGAGTATATACAGAGAATATGTTAGAATACTTGGTGCTTTTTTCACCTGCAGTATTCAAAGCCATATTTATGATACAATTATAGTATCCTCACTGAGATGGTAGGATGTCCAAAATATGGTGCTGAAATGTGAATATCTTATATTCTTACTGTTTCACTGTTACCTTCCATCATTCCTTTTGAGATGATATTCATTTTCTTCTATCTAAAAACTGATGGGTGTCTCATTACAGAGAAGTAGATACTTGCACTTTTTGAGGTATCTCATTTTCCTCTTTCATGTTGAAATTGTCTTTTGAATATGACTGCAATAAAAAAATGAGACTTTGTTTTGGCAGGCAGAATTAGACCTTAATCAGGCTATAGTATTGCTCAGTCATTCATTTCCTGAGGTGAAACAATTTCATAATTGCTGATACTAGCTGCTGTGAATTTCCTACCTCAATTACCAACAAATTTTACTTAAATCACACAAATGAGAAAGCAGCACGAAGCAAGTAGGCAGCTACATTGCTAGGGTGATTTCGTCTTAAAGAACTTTGACTTGAAGAATATGTATACACACATGTAAATACATACACACACATATACATACATATATAGGACAAGGTCAAAATGAAACAGGAGAACCAAAACAGAAGTAATATTTTTATTTCAGGTTTTTTATTTCAGATTTTTTATTTTTATTTCAGATTATTCATCTCAATTTTATAGTTGTATCATCAAAAAATTTAATTTTTATCACAATGTTTTGATGAGATCTTCCTTTATCCTTGAATTACTAACTGTGAACTGCAATATCCTGACTTAGTTTCTAGAATATTATTAGTGGGTAAGTGAATATGATAAAGAAAATCAGAAAACTGTAGTCTTACATGGAGCCTTTACAAGGCTAAAGAGTTTTTGATGTCATTTTTGGAACTATGTACAATTTTAATTTCTAGCTCYCCTCCTGCTATCAGTCACATTTCCTCTTTGGATTTCAGTGAAACTCTGTAAATTGATATCAGCTAAGAATGTTTCWATGTATTTAATAATTTGTCCTGTARTAAACGTTTTTTGCTTAATTCATTCAGGAATGTATAGTTAGTAACAAATCATTTTCTCTTGAATGGAAATACAGCTCTGTTCATTTAGTTGACAAATGTGCTCACTGTGATTCTTTTTGAATGTCATTGCTACTTCAGTTTTTAGTTTCACCGTCAAATCCAACTGATGCCTGTGCAAATCTGGTTAAAATGATGCATGTTTCTTGGGAGGGATGTGGTATATAAATCAGGCAACTGCTGTTTTAAGAAAGTCTTTTTTATTTTTTCCACTGGTTTGCCCACAAAACAAACAGCCATCACCAAAAGATTCTTTTTCCCGGGACAAATTTCAAACATACTTAGTGGATTTTAGAAATTAAATTTTACACAAACTTCTCATGATTGTTTCTTCTGTATGATAAGACACATGATTTTAGTGAAATTTATAATGAACCATCCTTATTTCTTCTACCTATTCAAACCAGATGCCATATTTTTCCAAAGGTTTTTATTTTTTTAAGCAGAAGGTAATGAAATGGAATAACATTGCACAGTAGGAGGCAGGAAAGCTCAGAGGAGAAATAAGAAGCAAAGAAATTAAAAATTCTTGCAGAGAAGTTTTAATTCCTTTATGTGCCACTAAGTGAGATGCACACAAAAATGAAAGAAAAATAATTGTTTTGATTACTTGAGCAGATTGAGCAACACAAAAGCTATAAGAAGTCCAGCTTGCATTTGTTTATCATTGATCAAGTGGTAGTTTGTAGTGATTTGTGATTACGCTCCAGAATGTGACAATTTTATAATTTAAAGTAATGGTGATAAATTTTCCAGAAGTATAACGGATTATCATTGTTTTGGAGCTGCAGGAAGAGAGAAAATGTGACATACCTGAGGTCACTTGGAAAGTCTTTGGAAGTGTTCTCTAGAGATAGTATGGTATCTTTTCTCAGGGTTTATAATGCTGTGATACCTGTAGACCCCACAGGCATTGAAAGATCTCTTTTGAGCTTATTAGTTTCATAATGATATCATTTACTTGAGTCTGAATCTATCTCAAAAATTTCACACCAATGCCCCCAACTAGATAAGGATTTACTCTTGAGATTTATGTTGATGTAAGTATGACCCTCGTTCCCTTTTTATCTAGATTTGTGTGCTAATAGCAGAGAATCTGACTGATCTGAACCAGGAATTAGACCTTTTTTTTTTTTTATTTATTTTTTATTTTTTTTTAAAGTCATCAAGAGACTGATGCTCAGCTGGTAGAATTCATGTATATTGATTTCTCTGCAGTGCTGGTGATTTACACTCTGAAAATGTGGCCCAAGGTCAGCAACAATATTGACAGAGTGAGCACACTTTCAAAGTAAATATTAAAGACAAGCTAGCATTGCAAACATAGTAATATTTAACACAAACTAGACTATTTGATTTTTTTTTTCCTTCGGTAGAGCACAAGCCTTATCCATTCATCCAGACCTACTGTATGTTCAGGTATGTAATCATTATTGTAACTGATATTCAGTAGAGCCTTTCATAGCAACAAGGTAGTGCATGTTGATCTATTTAGGGATTCTGTTGTGTAGTTAAACTGTGAGAGAATCAAATTAAGTGGTAGCATGTAAGAAAAGRAATAATATAAGATTTATATATCGTACCAGAAGTGGTGAAGTGTGAATCAAATGTCTGCTGTGTTAGTAAGAGTATCTATTTAACTACCAGAACAGAGTTGTAGTTAATAATATCTTGATGAAATGTTTTTCCCAGTTTTGCAGCAGAATACCTATTCTTGGTTAAATAAAGCAGAGATTATTCAAGTGCTTATGAGCTTTATTATATCTTATAGAACCCTAAGAAAAGGACAGAACTTTTGCTGATGTTGCTTATTATTGTATATATGCCGCAATCACGCATTGTAACAGTAATTTGTAACTCGCCATACCATTTTGAGTTAATGGTGGACAGTACACATGTAAATCACTTAGTGATATGCATTGTAGTACTTTATAAAATTAATTATGCACCTTTTATTAAACATATCCTAAAGAATAATTCTGTGTTTTTTAGGATGATTTGGATTTATCAGACTTTTTATTTCATTTTCTTATTTGCTTCGGTTTACAACGGTAAGTGAATATATAATCTCTAAAATACACACATGSAGTAGCATCTTCTTTATAGAAGGGGAGATTAAAGAGGATAATATTCCAAACAGCCTAAATACTTATATGAAGAATGAGTAGAACCACAGAGCAAAGTGATTTTGGTGGGAGGACACATGTTAGTGTCTGCAGTCTGGTCCTGAGAGAGTTGGCTTGATGTTCTACTGAGTTGCACTGAATTGAGTAACTCTCACGTAATCTCCTTACCAGAAATGGAAGCATCTAGTGGGGCTTTACTGACATTGCCTGGCCCCCGTGCTTTCACCTTGGCCAGCACACRTGGGACCCTGCTCCGTACAGGCGTTTTCTATTGGACTGGTGCTACATTTAGCTCTTTGGTATGAAACCAGTGTGAGATTTAAAGTCTCACACCCAGCAGCAAAGTTAACAATTTTAGCAGCAACTTAGGAATGGAGCTGTTGGCAGTGCTAGGGTCCAAGAGGTGCGAGGGGGGGAGGGTGTCCCTCACACCTCTTCCTGGAGGCTCTGCCTGTTTCTCATGGTGGGAGACAGGGCAGATGGTCAGGGTGGAGGAGCTGCTCAGCCCAACAGCCTCCGAGGAGGACATAAACTGAACTTCAGAATCCACCACATTTTTTTTTCCTTGTATGTGAAATTATTGTGATTTAAACAGTATCTACGTAATACCCACATACTGTCAGACTCAAAATATTATTGCAGCAAGTGCGAGTAACTCAAGAAACAATTGTTTTAGTATAAATGATTTTGTAGAATTCATTTGAATTCTACACTGAAAAATCAGTAATTGTGTACATTTTTCAATGCCACTTTGTGTTAATGATTTACTTTGGTTAGCAAAAATCAAACTACAAAATGCCATTGCATTCCCCTGAAGTTTCCTGTGCTGATAAATTACAGCTAAGACCCAGTGTGGTTTTATGTTCAGAAAATAATTAACTAGTTTCTCAGATGACAATTAGGTAATGCAGTTTTTTAGCAAAATCTGTTTGACAAATGTRGTGTTATTTAAGAAATGTTTTATTTGGATTGAAATTTCAGTACAACTAAAATTTTGGAACATTTCTAAAGTACAAGAAACATACACTTGTATAAAATTAAAGTATTCAGAAGTGGCATAATTTAGAAGCTATTAGAAGTTAAATGTATTAAATAATATAAATTGATATATATATATATATATATATATATATATATATAAATTTACACTACAAGAAGGTAATTTCCAAAATGTCTGATACAGCAGACAATTACAGCATTCTTTTACTTCTTAATTCATATAGAATGTTCTAAGTAATAAAAAAATGCTATCCTGTTAATGACAAAATTGGGAAAGCAAATTCTACTGAGAATAAACATAAATTTTTAGGCAAAGCTTATGAAAGTGTATACGCCAGAAAATTCCTGATTATTTGTAAGTATAACTTTTTGTAAAAATAGATTACCTTTTTAAAAATACTAGCAAACCTTGCAAATAATAGTTCCTTGTTTTTTTCTTTTGTTTATAACTTCTACATTTTACTCACGTATAGGAAACATCAAATTTSCTAGATATATTTTATTTTACGTTACATAGTACCTTATGAAGTAAAATCCACTTGTAAAATTTTTTAAACTGTAAAAAACAGTATTTATATTTGTTTTTAATTTAAATAGCTTTTGGTACAATATGAGAGCTCTAAAAGCACAGACTAAGCAGCTGGATAAAATCTTTTCAGTTGCATTTCCTCCCATTCTGTAAAAGTATTTTCTCTTCGTTGTTGAGCTAAGAAAAAGCTATTTTATGGATACAGGCTACAAACTGGCATGTTTGCTACCATTCAGAGGGCAAAATGTAAGAAGCAGAGAAAGGACTTCTCTGTAAAGCAGCCCTTACATACATCTTGATGTGGAGATCTTGCATAGTCTCAAATTTCAAAGCATAGGAATGTGTTGCCACTTAGGTATTTTAATTTCAGTCAAACAACTGTACCATGTGAGTGGCKTTTATTACAGAGCATTCAGGGCAGGATTGATGATGAGTTCCTACAAATCTGAAATTATAGACAAGCTTATTTTGATCTTGCACTATTCCTAAAATACCTCTCTCTCTTAACAGTCAACGTTTTCTTTGTTGTGAAGCAAGCTGAACTGCGTTTCAGTTGGGTCACAAGGAAGTAGCGGGTTTATGAAACGCTGGGAGCAATCGAAGCTGTACAGATTGGCATCTTCTGTGCGTTTGGCTGTAGAATGTCCCTAAACATCAGAGTTATCTTCACACGCGGGTTTCTAACTCTTTCAGCCTCTGTACTTGGTTTTAAAAGCAAGCTCAATGATGGAGCAGTGTCTTAACCCTCTCCTGGTGAACAGTGCGCGCTGCCATCTGCAATAACTTAKGCATTTTGTTGTTCCATATCAGAATGTGTGACTCAGATCTATGAAAATACGTACTTCCAAGGAGGAGACCTCACTACGTTTTTTACGCCAAACGTCAATTACTGTCAAATAGTGTGTACTTACCATCCCACGTGTCTGTTCTTCACCTATTTACCGGCAACATGGACTGCTGATCCTGCAAAAAGGTAACCCGTTTATTTTTGTGCAGCTTTTGCTGGTCTTGTGTGGTATTTTTAGGAGCTCAGTACCACTTCATCAGAACATAGGCCTGCAAGGAAGGCTACAGGGTTGCTGTGGAGAACACAGTGTYATAGAACTTTAATAATTTAAAAGCATGTTTCTTGAAATTTGAAAGATTAAATCTGGTAGTACTCGGATCTTTCACACTCACGTATAAACCCTTTCCAGGACATAAGACCAACCGTGCGCTCCTTCCTCTGGGCCACGTGCTGCAGAGAGGCAGTGGGAGTAATTCTACGTCTCTAGCAGTTCACTGCCTCCTCCTGTGTAAGCTGATCCCTCCCCGCCATCCTTTCTCTTTGTTTTTCTCACAATTAAGAATGAAACTAGCCTGAAAGATGTATGCTGTGCTCCGTCTGTATGCCCGGTAAATCTCTACCTTCAGAACCCTTTTACAMACCGTTCGAACCTGGGTGCGTTTCTCTCTCTAAGAGCTCTTGGAGTTAGCACGAAATCCATGTATTCCAGTCTGCCACCAGGCATGCCAGTGCCAGCAAAGCAGATACAGCTCTAGTCTGTCTCTCTCTAAACTGCAGTTGTTGCCTAAATTTTAGTGCTGAAGGAACAGGAGATGCCTTACATTTCACCTGAGAAAGAACTAGAAAGGTCTGTGTTATACTGCAAAGCTGTGAATTGCTGCATTTTAAAACACAGGTTTTCCTGCTACTTAAAAGACAGCG
This sequence comes from Rhea americana, assembly GCF_003343005.1. Classification (NCBI taxonomy): domain Eukaryota; kingdom Metazoa; phylum Chordata; class Aves; order Rheiformes; family Rheidae; genus Rhea; species Rhea americana. The sequence goes on along the minus strand of NW_028186468.1, from coordinate 923,454 downwards.
ATACTGAAACATTGCCRAAAGTGGATATGGAAGGAGCTATCTCTGGACATTCCTTAAAACAGTGTAACATCAAAATTAGTGGTAAGATATGTTCATTCACATGTGAGTTTTACGCTCTGTATCACATAGCATGTGTGTTAGAAAACTATCATTTCGGAAGCAGAAATAGAATCAGGAGCAGCCAAGCAGTGATTAGGATGCCCCTTGCCGGGGGACTGGGATGTCCCTTGCCTCTTTCAAACACAGATTACAATTCCTTGACTTGCTTCATCCTTCAGCCCAACTATCTACCACCCAKGCTCCCCAAACAAGGTAATAGGGAAATTATGCTGCTGCAGTYGCACTGTTCCGTTTGCTTCAAGCAGTTGGGAGTCTCATAGCTCTAGCTGTAAATATTAATTTACTCCTACAGTTCCACTTCAGCAAGCTGCTTATAAGATGTGTATGACTGCCTACTGTATAACTTTACAGGACGAATGCCCAACAAAACAGAAACAATGACAGTCATTAGGTGATRTTGCTGCCTTCAATGTAATAATTTATTAGCAGCTCCATCTTTGAGTGTATGTGTGTGTTATATCCACAGTCTCACAGTGTCAGCATGTTGTGCCTGGGAATTATCAGCGGGCAYGTTTTAAGTCTATTAAGTGTGTTGTTTAAACCTGTACCACCATCATACTGTCATTACATGGAGATCAGCTTTACGCATAACATGATGCTGTAGAAAAATGTTGTCCCTGAATAAGAAATACTCAGTTGCTGCTTTTGAGGCTAAATATAACCTTATTGATGTCARCATAATTCTTTAGTTTCTTTGGAAATGAAATATGCCCTGAATATGCCAGGGGTAAATACATCTTGCACTTTGTGAGCTCTACATTGCAGGTTATTGACAAATCAGTTGTGCTTGGTTCTTACAGCACTTGCCTTTCAGAGCTTTCAGGACTTCTAAAAGTGCTTTTCTGCCAACATCCTATCATATTTATTCTTCTGAGTAGCTTTGGCCCAGCAAAATAGATTTCAGTGGGATATTATTTTTTATGCTATTTAGTGCAATTGATGTCACTGAAGTTACWCTGGAATCAGAAAACATCACTAAAATCAAAAGCTATCCCTGTATTTTCATATTTGAAAAAAACTCCCAACCTCTTTTGATCGGCTGACTTATGCATTCTGTGAAGACAGCCTGGTGACCACWAGGTAAAATGTGCATCCGTTTCCATTGAGGAAAACTATTTCAAACTCCACACTCTAAATTCTCTCTTTGTGGAAATGGGARATGGGTACTGCTTGTGAGGATAGAATTTGCCTTTAAAACTGCTGTTTGAATTTAGAAATGGGAAGTATATGTTTTAGTATTAATCTGAATTACTTTATGTTTAATCTCATCATTGTCTCAGCCATAGGTATTAGAGGTCCTCTCTTGTGTAGGTAGAGGCAGTGTCAAAGTTTGCAAATTTTTCCTCTACCATGTGGTATTGCGTCCTGCCCATACTTCTGGTTTTGTTAATAGAAGCATATGAGAAGTATGATGTAACTTAAATGAGTACGGGCAGTGGACACTGGTTTGCAGTGATTGTGATGTATGAACACTTATTTTTTAGGCAGTTCAAAAAAAAAAAAAAAAACACTTATGTTTTCAGAATGCTTATGCTTTCTCTCTTTTGTTTTTTCACAGCTTGCAGTCCAGGTGTCCACAAAGGACTAGATATGGAAGGGAAAAATTATGATGTTACTACAGCTGACACCTATCAAGAGTGTCAAAAAAGATGCACCAATGACAACCACTGTCAATTTTTTACATATGCTTCAGAAACATTTCACAGTGCCAGCCTTCGGTAAATGCAGGTTTGATCCCTCTTTCAGGACAGCACTGTGCTTTAGTAGAGTAAATCTCAGAGCAGTTGAAGGTGAGAGAATTTTATTCAAGGAAGTAAGTTTCTCCTTGACTTGTCATCCTTGAAATGTTGAATCAAACTGACAGATAGGAAAACATCTGTAGTAARTTAGCTTGCATTCAKCCATTGTGAGAAAGACAAACTTGATTATCATGGCACTGAAAAGATTTTTAATCCACTGAAGACATTAAAATGCAWATGATATTGGTAGGTGAGCAGATTTATTGCTGTATTAAMTCTTGYTCTGCTTATTGCTCTGAAAATAGCATTTTCAGTACAATTAGAGAAATACTTTCAATTTTAGTTGTACTGTTTTTGAGCTGTTAGCCTACTTGATTTTGCAAGTTAAACATTGTTTGGCTAGACTTCTTCCTCATTTGAAGACTGTTTTGGAGACTAGAGATTGTTCTCACCCGTTGCCAGAATATAGAGCATGTTATGAGCTAAGGTGCCAAAAGGATACTGTAGGCGTGTTATCTTACTGCTTTCTTTATTCTTTGTCATTCAGTAAAAAGTGCTTCTTGAAACATACTGCTTCAGGAACTCCAACCAACATAAGGGTGCTTGATGATGTTGTATCTGGATTCTCTTTAAAGTCGTGCCAACTTTCTGAAACAGGTAACTGTTAAAATCTCTATTGATTCAGTTTAGATTTAAGGGTTATGGATGACAAGGGACTCTCTATCTCTGTCATACATAAATGTTTCATTATGTTAAATAACTATAGTGTAAACTTATTCTTAATTATTGGAAATRTAGCTAGTACTCAGGCACTAAAGAGGTTCTGATCTTTTTGATTTTTCCATTTTATTATTCTGTGTTACAAAAACAATCCTTTGCTTTGAAGATCTAAAGAATTCTTTCATAAATTAATTTGATCGAATTRCATTTTATCTTTGTATCAGAGATACGAAAATGAAAGATAAAAGCTCATCCAAGTCAAAGATCACGAAGAGTATAAAACTTTCTAATTTTGTTTGTGTACTATGTATGCACTTGGAAATTTTTAATGAAGGCTTGTAGCTTTCTGATACCGCTGACTAATATGAAAGGCTGCATTCTGTGGGATGCATCTGTGATTTGTGATGAAAGCAGAGTCTGGGCATGTTCCTGCAATCATTACTCAGCCAAAATTCTCAAGACTACAGGATCAAACAGTTTGTATTATACCTTCTTATTCTCAATTAAAGCATCCTACTTTACTTTTTTGTTTTTAATCTACCTCTTTCTTGTCTTATCTGCTATATTATTTTTCTTCTTAATGGTGATATTGTTCTTCTGCCTCTATGTAGCCCTATTTGAATTTGTAGATAATCTTTTCTTCTCATGTTAATCACACTTTTTTATTTCCTAGGCCCCTCTATTTTTCTCTCTATCCAAATGCTTTCTTTAGACTCTTACAGTCCCTCTACAGGAATAATCTCTGTAAACTTCGAAAAAGGTAGTTTAGTTCAGCTCCTAACAATGGAGCACCAATGGAAAAATGAAGTGTGAAGAATAAGAAAGGAAGGATAAGTTTCGAGGAGAGATGTGAAGAGAAGAAAACAGCTATTCCCTCACTATATATACGTAGAAGAGAGATTGTAAGGAAGACTTTTTTCCAAAGTGCTGTCTTGTAGGATAGACTAGAAAGATGTATATTCACGCTTAGAAGAAAATTCTAGCACTTTGAGGGTCCTTATTCACAGACTTGATGAAGAATCAGTGGGCTGAAGCACATGCGCAAACAATATGATTTTAAGTTGCAAGAAAAATTAAAAAATGTTAGACACTATCAAAGACATTTATAGCTTATGACAGTCTCAATATGACAGTAATGAATTTTCTTGAAGAAGAGAGGAAAAAAGGCAATACATTCTTTAGCCTTTCTTATGTCTTTTGTCTTTAGCTTTCCTTCTCCCCGAGCAGAAGACCAGCTCCTTTCCTAATCCTAGTTGAATGTTACTGAATATTTTTCTTCAGGCAGTTTGTTTCTTGCTATTTGACCTTTCATTTTGTGCCTTCGTGTCTTTCTGATTTTGTCCTTATGTGCTCGCTTATAGTAATTTGTCCTATTTTTTTGGCTTTTGCAAAGTTTCTTAGTTGATGTCATCAAATACTGAATAAACAATCATTGAACATGACTGTTTAGATCATGGGGTAGCTTCTGTAAACTCCAGAGTCACATTTGTGCTCTGAATATTATTTCCTTAAGAAAGGCCTGTGCTTTGGATCTTCTTTCTGGTTTGGCAGTTCTAATAATGACCTCTCTGTCATTGCTGCATTCTTTTCCCTTTTTTATTATTGTATCAGGATTTTAACTAGAAGTTTAAGTATATGCTTGGAGAAGGCAATTTCTTTTTTGAAACCTGCTAGTGCTTCTTATGACTACTGTATCTCGTCTGGTTATGTCACCAGACATGTCACCTCAATGATTTTAGACTTTCTGGGATATGATAATTTATGCCTAACTGGATTTGTACCACTGATTTCTGGTGATCCTGGTTTGAAGTTCTTCTCTTTAGATTAGTAAAACCATATTCTAACATGTCATTTCCCTGCTTTTTTACTTGAATCTCATCCCTACTCAATTATCTTTGACATAAGGTAACATACTTTTTAAAATGTTCATAAGAAATGTTTTTCTAATCTGACTATTACGATATCTTTCTGGCATATCAATCACAAGGGACGGAAACAGTGAACTAGTATACAATAAAAAAACTGTAAGTCTTAATATTTTGATAACACTATAAAATCTTTGGAGTTTTGATATTCTTTTCTTGTTTTATACAGATTGTTACATGGACATTTTTGAACATAAAGAATTTTCAGGAATTAATATTACAACTTTTTTCACTCCTGATATCTCCGTCTGCCAAACTATTTGTACATATTTTCCAAACTGCTTGTTCTTTACATTCTTTACCAGGGAATGGCAAATAGAATCCCAAAGGTGAATATAATGACTAACTTTAATTTTCTCAGTAGATATTTGAAAAAATACTACAGCCTGTTTTAACCATATTTAATAAGATTTTCCATAAATGTAATAAATAGGTTATTTCCAGTAAAGCATCACTTTTACGAGTTTTAATTAAATGTTCAGAATTTTTGTGGGCGTCTGTTGTGCAGTGTGACCAGGCTTCTTGTAATTAGCTACATATCTGATGTTAATATGGAGTTATATGCATTAAAGAGAGAGTAAGACTCCAGATTGCTGTAAGGAATTAAAGCCATATTTCATAAAATTGTTAAAATAAGCATCTGCTTTCCTGCATTATGAAGTTAAGAGGTGTAAAGTGTTTCCTTTTAAAGATTGAACTTCCTTTTTTCATATTTGGTAGAGAGAAGAGTTAAAAGCCTACATTCCACACAAAACAGATGTTGAAGGAAGAATAAAGTTTCAAAGAAATTTCAGGGAGCAAAACTGAGATGGCATATATCATCTAAAGTCACCTTTTCTATGTATGTATAAATACAGTACAATATTTGATAGTAGAGCCATATGCCATTTCACAAAACTGCGAAAGCCATCTTTTTCTATGGATTTAGGTGTTGAGTTAGCATTTCTTTAATACGTTTTTATAGGAAATATTTTTTACAGACACAGAGGTGGGAGAAAAAGAACATTTAAGAAAGAATCTTCTCTTACTGATACCTAAAATATCAATTTTAGAATGTGAGAACAGAATTAGTTATATTTAAAATTTCTCATTTCAGAAATCTTTGCCTTCTGAAGACATCAAGAAGTGGTATACCAGATGCACTTATATCAAGAGAAAAAGCTGTATCAGGCTTTAGTCTCCTAAATTGTAGAAGATCCTTCCCTGGTAAAGAATAAGTTACAATAAAAATACTCATTTTGAATTAATCATGTCATTTAGCCTTACTGATGTTTGGAATATTCATTCTTACAGCCTGCAATTCTCGCACTTACATGAATATGAATTTTTGGGGAGAGGAACTCAATGTCACTTATGCTAAAGGACACAAAGCTTGTCAGCAAGTTTGCACAGACATGATCCGTTGCCAATTTTTTACCTACTTTCCACTCCAAGATTCATGCAATGAAGAAGGGTGAGATAGATTTAAAAAAACATTTTAAAGATTGCTGAGAGAATCATCCCACAGACTTAGGGAGGGAATAGTGAATATGCTCTGCATAAAGAGTGTAAACTGAATCTTTACATTAATTTATTGGCAGAAAATGTGAGTGCCACCTGAAAATGTCCTCAAATGGATCCCCAGTGAAAATAGTACATGGAGGAGGGAGGATCTCTGGATACTCACTAAGATTATGTAAACAAAAAGCCAGTACCGGTAAGTAAAATTTTCAGTGTAAAGGGACATTAAGGGGCATTACATGACTGATTTCAGTACAGGAAGTCTAAACCTCCCTAGAACTCATGAAGCTATATTTTTTAGAAAAATAATTGCATTGAAATGATAATAGGACAACTTAGGAAGTTAAATAGTGTTCTGAAAAAGTGAAGGTAGTCTGTTATGTATCACGTGTCACCTTCGTAGTGGAAGATTGGGCCCAATTCATTGGTCAGCAGTGGTCTCATCCTTTGGCTTTTCAYTGATGAGTGAAAATGATCTTTAACCAGCCTTTCCAATTATTTCTGTAGTATGTATGCAGCATTCTGAAAAAAGTATAAGGATTGTTGGAGGGAAAGACTCTTCTCCTGGCGAATGGCCCTGGCAAGTAAGCTTGCACGTGAAGTTATCTCGTCAGAGACATCTCTGTGGGGGCTCTATCATCAGCAACCAGTGGGTTCTTACAGCTGCTCATTGCGTTGTGAGGTGAGTGCTAAATGTAATGTATACGTAAAAAATTTTCATTCAGCATATGAGATAAATTGAGATCCATCTTTCAGAAAAATAAGTATACCTGATAAAAATGAGGAGTAGAATGAAGTGAACTATTTTAATGTAACCAAAAGGGGAAGTTTTAAGGCAGGCTTTATATTTTTGTTGTAATTGGAACTTCACACTATAACCTTCCTCTATTTGTAGCATACAGTTGTATTACTGATGCTAAATTGTTAATGTACCTAGAAGATGAAGTTCTTGAGCAGATACTTTGGATATTTACAGTAACTTAGATGTATTCGTGCAGGATAAAGCTAGGTGGTGCTCCAATTAGGCTGTTCCTGATACCTGAGCTTTAAACTGACTCATTTATCTCCACATTATGTGAAATATASAGACCCTAATGGTGTTGGTTTGCTTTTAACTTTTTTTTCTAWTTTTTTCAATCAACCAATTAATACTCTATTTTTGATTTGCATTTCAGCTATAAGAACAAAATTTAAAGCTGCTAACACCTAAGGCATTGATAATTTGCAGTGAAACATGTAGTATGCATTGTTGATGATACCAGATTACCATCAAATGTGGATGCTGAAGCCATTCCTCTTTTGAAGTGCTGATTTAACTGACATGCAAACGATCCATTTCCCTTGTTATATTGCCTGCATCTGGAAAGCACCTTATCCTGTCACTTACAGATTGAAAATTTTAAGGCTATATATTGATGGGACAGGACAAGTAACAGATAACAGGCTTCAAAGATGACTCAGCAACACAGACTGAGATTAGGCACTTTTATTCAAGCAGAGTAATCTGATTTTAGTGTGAAATAGTGTTGCCAGCATTTGGCCTTTAATGACAAACCCTTTTCAAGTGGTTATACTTTCTAAGCCCCCTGAAAACCTTATGTGAAAGAATGTCATTATCTCTCTGCTATCATGTTTGTAAAAGTTGCTGGCATTTTAAAGGACAAAGAGATAAAGCATGTTTTAAAAATAAAAATTAGACAGTGTTGGCTGGATATTAAGACTGATATTTATGTATTCACATATAAAATTTGTTTTAAATAAATTTTCCAAAAATTTTGAAAATTTCATATCTTCTCATTGCATGTATCTAAATTTAGGTTGTCTTGATAGCAGAATATTGCAATGAAATATCCCTTAAACTTAGTCGAAGTAAAGTTAAATGTATAAAGATTAACTGGAACTTTTCATATGGTTCTATATTATTACACTTTCTAGTCTTTTGTTTGCATTCATTTTGATGGCTAGAGTCATTCTCATATTGAGTAAGTGTATAAGTAGACTCGAATTTGTATTTCCAACTCTGTTTTGGTTAATAGGAAAGTTGTACTGAAATAAATGGAAAGAACCTCATTTACTTCTTTAGGGCTTTCATTAGACCCTTGAAGACAAAAATAATAGGAGAAAATAAAAAGCAGAAGGGGAAGGAATGGATCAGAGAGGTCTCTTTAGAGTTTGAGAATGTGAAAATGAAAATGGGGAGGATCACCTCAGCTCTTTCACTGTACACTCAGGAGCTGGCACCTGCACACAAACTCTAAACCAGTGCAAATCTTTTGTGCTGCAGACTGACTGTTTGTCTTTTTCCCTTAGTCTTGAGAATCCCAACATTTGGCGTGTTTATGCGGGTATTTTAAAACAATCAGAAATAACAGAGGAAACGCCTTTCTTCAAAGTGGAAGAGATTGTTGTTCACCCTCAGTATAAATTCGCACAGACTGGATATGACATTGCTTTAATGAAACTTGATAAACCTATGAATTTTACTGGTATGTAGAGTATTACAGACTAATTCTGAAAATACGCAGGATGCCATAGGRCTGGTTTCGTTATCGCAGTGCATGAAACCTGGGCTGGTCTCCTTTAATATGCAATTAATGGGGTTTAAGAAGAATCTTATTCGTTTGGCTTTGAAGAAAACATGGGTGGCTTTTGTTTATGTGACTGGGGCAATATATAGTATAAGGGACCAAACTTAACATGGTGCCTGTCATCAAGGGTTGTATAAGGTGCCTATGAAACTTTAGTATTGTAATTATTTCTACTTGCCAAACTAACATTTCAAATCGTATTTTAGATCTTCAACTACCCATTTGCCTGCCATCGAAAGAAGATGCTAACATGCTTTATACCAACTGCTGGGTAACTGGATGGGGTTATAGGAAAGAAAGAGGTACATATTAATTTTTAAACAGCAAGTGCTTTTATTTGCAAAATCAATGTCTTGAGAGGGATAATGCCTTAACTAGGAAAGTTTAAGGATACCAGATGGACTGAAATCTTTTGGATTCAGCTTATGACGCACGTAGAAGACAAAGACTTTTTTTTTTTTTGGTCAAAGAAATATTTACTTGGGGGTCAAAACAAATACAGAAAATACAGAAAAATGAAGATGCTCCCTAAAATAGGGTTTGAGCTCGTGATCTTAATGTGTGATTCTGCAGTTGGCTGTTCTGGTGGTTCCGGCATTCCAGTTGCATAACTGCTTTAAGTTCACTGGACATTTTGTTTCGCACTAGTAGACGTTTGATTAGAGTCAGGCCAAGGCTTTTTTAAAACAAATTTTACCATGTTTTGGGATACTGTTATTGCTGTTGAGCAGGCACTATAATTTTCTTAACTTGCAATTGCAATTACTTCTAATAAGACTTCTTACAGAAAGCATTTAGGAATTGTATAAATTTGTCAGTAAATAATTCTGTGCTCTGACACAAAAATCACAACAGGCTACTGACAAGTATTTATAAACTCATTGATTTGAGAATTTGAAATCTATAAGAATGTAACCTTAAATGTAACCCATATAGCCGTCGAATACACTTCCTTAGRTTCTATACCATTACACTGGCAAAAATTGTATATAACCGGAATAGATACTCCTTTTCAAGCTCCCAACTGGAAAAGCTAACAGACTAATTGCTGAGATACAGGATATTGACTTGTAGTCTTCACATAACCAGTATACTTGTTTGTGTGATTTTACTAATATRAATTCACTTCAGAAATCCGATTGAAATATGTTGCTTTTATGATTCTGAATGTTGTTTATAAACATCTATAAAATGCTTTTGTGTTTTGATAGTACATCTGATTTCAGCGCCTCTGATTTTATACAGAGGTAGCTCAGGTGGCTGTTATTTATCAGTGTTCTTTTATATTGTAATTTTTATTATAATCTTYTTAAACACTGTCCTATCCTTTACCCACCTCCCTGTTTGAGAGTTAGAGTTCAGTGGGAAATCTRTATGTTTATGCAGATATTGTATAGACTGCATATCTTAATTTCTACGAAAATGCTGACTTTCACACTGCTATTTATTCTGCACACAAATCTCTCTGCCCTCTATGAGGGCATTGAGCAGCCCAGAGTTGGCAGCTGGGAGGTTCCAGTGCTATTGCAACGCGCTACTGAGGCATAATCGTTAAGGGTATGGAGCAGCGCTTCGAGCTGGGAGTGCGGGTTCCGGGGGCCGCTGGGCTGAAAGCCGCGCTCGTAAGGGGGTGCACAGCAAATCACAAGGGTTTTTGAAGCTTGCCTGGTCGTGAGGTATACACTGAAAAAGTGACGTTACAGAAACATTCACATTAACAATCAATGTTGTTTGCTGACACAGAAAGGGAAAGACGGTGTCATGACAGTGTAACATCACTCTAAAAGCCGTGGTCTGCAACTTTTTAATATCCCCATATGATGATTTCTAGATTTTAAATTAAATTTTTATTTTGCTAGAACTGAACATTTCTCTGTTCTTACCTGCATGTTACATAGGTCGTGTAGAAGAYATTCTTCAGAAGATTACTGTTCCACTCATGTCAAAAGAGGAATGCCAGACTAGATATCGGGATCGCAAAATAGATGACAAAGTGATCTGTGCTGGCTATGAAGAAGGTGGAAGGGATGCTTGTAAGGTAATGAATAGAAGTATATAATAATATATTCAAATATAACTTAAAACCATAATTAGACTTATAACAAAAATATGGTTATAAATAGAACTACCACTTGTTGCTTTTGCATGCCAAAAGCACTGACAATTGAAGTACATGTAGAACTYCTCTTATGTGAAATAAAAAGAGATTATCAGAGATAGATTCTATGCATCTCCACATAAGAAAATACTTGAGTGTGGGTCCTCTTCTCTCCTCTGGGTCCTCTYCTGCTAAGAAACAAAACAACTTCCTACTGTATGCCTCAATTTAAGTGTTGAGGCAAAATTTATTAATTTGGTGAAAATAATATCTCTTTTGCTTAAAAAAAAYCCTAAGCAATTATGAAGAGTAAATAAAAAAGAAAGTACCAATTTGTTACTCATCCATTTAAAAAAGCAAATGATATACTCTGGAGTTTCAGAAATCCAAAGAAAGGAAATACAGTATCCCAAAACATTTCTGCAGGCAGAGCTTATTTCCTATGTGATTTTTTTTTCGTTAATATGAACTACATGAAAGCTTATTTTGAAATGTCCATTATTCACAATCCAGAAGGGGAAAATGTTAGGAATACTTTTGAAGTACATGGAGAATGGAATAAAGATGACTTGAGCAAAGTGATCTATTCATTATCAGAATTCAAAATGTCAAAACATCATGAGTTCAAATTCTCTGCTTTTGTMCTCATGCAGTTCTATTAATTTATGTATTTTGAGCTAATTTATACAAGATGAAAATTTTGTTTGATTAGTAAGATTAAATGTTCTACTGAATATAGTATTTACATTTTAAACATTTAACAGTAAGCATTTCTTTGATACATTGCTGAATGTTATTTTGATTCATATGGAGTAATTAAGAATAAAAATGTGCAGAGTTGGGAAGTAATTTATCCTCTATGCCAATAATGCTTTCTTCATTTAATAGCTKTATTAAATGTGGAGATGCTGTTATATAATATTAACATACTTGCTATCATCTCAGCAATTCATGACAGCTACACTATACCTAAATATGAAGATCTTTCTGATCTTCAGAAAGATCAATTAGAAATAGGAAAAGAAAACAAATTTTTCTTATCCTGGGAAGTATGGAATTACTCAAAGATGATCATCCATGTACAGAACTGAGGTTAGCATACTGAAAACAGGATCACAAGAAAAAAGATGGCAAATGTCATGTTTTTTTTTGGTTGCACATATGGTCTTTTTCATTGGGTTTTAAGTCAATGTGTGTGTGTGTATATATGTGTGTGTGTATATATATATATATATATATAAAAAATATAAATATGCTAGTAGTTTTGAACATTAATGGGAAGTTGAAAGTTATTGTAATGCCTGGAAAATACTTAGAAATCAATTTACCAGAAAAACAGAAAACCTGCTTCACCACTATGTTAATCAGCTTTAGGTGAAAGTGATTGAAATCTAGGCAGTTATGCCGGTGAAAACACTGAGTGGTGCTGATTTTTGTGAAGGCTTTCCTTGAGAGAAACTCTGACCAGAGCTGTCCCTTGCATACTCTGTCTTTGTCTCCTGTGCCACAGGGAGACTCGGGAGGACCGCTGTCCTGCAAGCACGAGGAAGTGTGGTACCTGGTCGGCATCACCAGCTGGGGTGAAGGGTGCGCTCGCCCGAGGCAGCCAGGTGTCTACACAAAAGTTGCTGAATATGCAGACTGGATTCTAGAAAAAACTACATAGCATAAGAGTTACCTGCAGGCGTAAAGTGATGCCATGAAAGAGTAACCATAAAAGCAAATTATGAAGTGTATTAACGTGCCCACGTAAGCAGTGTTTCCTGTTAGACTGAAGCATAAACATAAGACACGTGATTAGAAAAAGGAAGAATGAACAAACTTTACAATTCCTAAATAAAAAGCAGTAATAAAAATAAACCATGTTTATTGTCACTGATTTGGCAGAAAAAAAAACAGAAGCTCTGTTTCGGGATGGCCACTTAACATTGAGAGAGGAAAGGGAGTAAATAAAATGGGAAATTATTAGCTCATGAATTTTCCTATGATAGTATTTCAGTAATTACTTACAGGGACAAAATGTTCAAAGTTTTTGGTAACAAAGGCATTTCTGTAGTGCCAGTTGCTGAATAAGATAGATAATGCACAAATTATTACATTTGTGCTTTAGTCTTAATTTAGATTAGTTGCTACAAAAACTTATTTTGCTTTTATGATGGGGAACCTAGATACATTTCATCTTCTTGATGCTTCTTTAGTGGGATTAACTTTAGCATCCTGCCTCCATGCACCATAGTTGGCCTGACTATGTTCGGAGCAGTACTTACAGGACTGAATAAAATTCAGGTGTTTAACATAATGATAAACACAGAAGCAGGACTCTCTTGATCTGGTATGCCCGTGGTAGTTCTACAGATACACAACTTGACTTGTTATTGACAGTGCCTTGATGCTATAGTGTTTTGAGGAAGTTGGAGTATTTTTTTCATTGACCGTGAGCTACAGCTAATACAGGGCAAGCAGAGTTTAAATGGCACCAATCTGCGTGTGGCTATTAAAATTCTGGGAGATGAGGCCATAGTAGTATGTGATTTGAAAAATGTATGGATAGCAAAGGATGGAGGAGTTATCTAAAAATCAATGCTGATTACTTGTCTTGGAAGGGAGAGATCAACAGAGGCACACAAGGGCTTCTGTGATCTGTGAAATACTTAGAGCCCAACTTTCTCTTGGTGTCTGATAATGTGGTTGAAGGAAACTGTAGCCTTTCTCTTAGTAGTGATACTAAATGACTCCTTCCAGGCTGTTTTCACAAGGAAGAAACAGTAGAAAGTTGGGTAACACACTGCCTATGTGCAAAATATTTGGTAGGTACATGTCTAGGGACCCATGGGGTCTAATTTGCTGCAGGAGTTCCTGGTAGCTGCAGAAGATTGAAGCTTTTGTTTTCGTTTAAGAAGGGCTACATTAGAGAACACCTGACCTTTCCGTGTATTTGTGCACCAATTGAATATGTAATTCATTGAGATTTTTAGACTTACAGATAGAAACACATTGGTATTAATATGTGTCAGATTGCTCAGGCTTTCTGATATCTTGCTATAAATGTGAAGCAGTTTGCAACCTTTATCTTACCCTTTTTCTCTATTCCTCAGGTTGGGGGTCAGAAAAACACACACAAAAAATCTCCATTTCATTAAAAATCCCCTTGGCTTTTTATTTTAAATGTGCCTCAGTTTGTTTATGTTAACAGGGAACATAAACATCAATGCTGTATCTGTTTCGATTAATGACAAGTATTGGAAATCTCTTTGTATTGAGCTCTGTAGTTATACTGAGAATCAGTAAAGCTCATAATCTTCCTTATACTGGATTGGTGGAAATCTTGCAAAGAGCAAGCATCACTGTTGATGCGTCATACACAGCATTAGTCTGCCCTGAGATTTTGTACAAATAAGGTTTCTGATCTCAGAAATTTGCAGTCTCATTCAAATGCAGACAAAACACTTCATTATACAATGGTAGTCTGGAGGACAATCAGTGCATCATAACGTGAGGCAGATTATAGTGCTGCACAAGTGGATTTTTTCAGTTTGTAAGAGGCTTCTTTGTAATTATTATTTTAATAAGACAGTAAAACAAATAAAATAACTTCCCATTAAATTGATACTTCATCATGTTTCCTGTCACTACTGATACACTGCCTAATAGGGGGCTGAGGTATATATTCTTCAAAGTAACATGAGCTGGAGAGAGGAAGATATGCAGCCTCTGATCACATTTGTACAGAAGAATTAAATAAACATCCACAGATATCAACAAGCTGACCCATTTTCTCTGGTTCCACAGAAGGGGGAAAGTCTCTCTGGTATTGAAATGAAAAAACAACAAAAAACAAACAAACAGTGTAGGAGAGCAGAACCAAGGTGCTTGTGAGCAATTGCTTTCTATGTTTAGAAGATAAGTATTTACTTAGATAGGTACCTATAGAGCTGTTATATTCTTAAAATCTAGATTTTCCTTAATCAATGACCTCTTCAAAAGAAAATGAGAGAAAAGGAGAAATAACACAATACATTGAGGTAATGTGGAATAGTTCTTCAAAATGCTCTTGTTCAATTATGCTTAAGTTTGGATGATCAGAACTTTCTTGTTTGAAAATACTATTTCACAGCTAAAGGAAATCTTTTAATATAAACTTTATTTGTTCTGTAAAGAATGATTATTCTGCTGTGATGAAAAATGCATAAAAGTAAGGAACTAGATGGAAAGAAAATAATTCATAGTGTCAGTCCTTATACTAGGACAATTTGGCTAAATTAAAATGTGGATTTTTATTCCCTACCTAATTTTCAATATATATGGAGAATTCTTTGGAAAACTATAGCTAGCTCATTTCATTTATAAAACATCTGCATTATAAGATATTAAAAATGTATTTCCACTGCAAATAGAGGGCAACATTAATTTTGCTGTTGGAATAAGAGCAGAAATGAAATATTACACATTTATATGCAATCATTTCCTAGAGCAGTAAATAAATTTTGTCTTATGCTTTTATGTTGTAAACTGTATTGTTGATAGGTATAGATCTATTATATTTATTAAGGACTATTGCATGTTACATGAGTTTTTTTTTTTTTGAGAGCTGWTATACTGTGTAGATAGAAAACGGTTGTCTTGTATTTCTTAATTTTTTGTCATTTTCATAGGATCCTAGAAAAGATATCTGAAAAAAGGTCTTGGGAGGTCACCTAGATGCTTCCTGCCCTAAGGCAGAATGAACAGCCTCTGCATCATTCATGATCAAAGCTCGGCTAGCCTCTTCCTTAAGGACCTCTAGTAACAGAGATTCTACAATCACCTTGCACAGTTTATTCCAGTACTTAGCTATTTTTATCACTGCTAACTTCTTCCTAGTGGCTAAACTAGATCATCTTCCTGCAGTTTAATTCTAGTAATTCTGCTAGCCACAATGGAAAAGAACTGTTTCTTTTTTTGTAGTCACCCTTAGCACATTTGAAGGCTTCCACCGTATCTCCCTTTTCATTTCTCTTCCCTTGAGTACAAAACCCTGATCCTTTCTTAACCACATTTACCCCGGAAGCACCTAGAGACTAGCCAAGAAAGGGAAAAATGTATAGAGGTACTATAGTGAAATATGCAAACAAAGCTAGTTATGTCATTAATAAATGTTGAGTCAGTTCAGACATTTTTCTTAAGGTATCTTTTTTTTGAAAGAAAAGGAAGGAGGGGGATGCACTGGAGGAAGAAGACAATAGACATAGGGCAGGCAAGAAGGGATTGAAAGGAGCTGATATGAAGTAAAACTGAAGTGAAGTAATTGAGAGGAGAACTGGAACAAACAAGAATCAGTGCAGGATGAAGAAAGACCAGCCCAAAGGGTAGGTTCTCATCTGGTCACCTGGAAATGAAAACATGATAGGGCACCCAGAGATCTCTTCCAGCTCCGCACAGACTTGCACCAGGATAACCTGAGGATTAATGAAGTACAGTGCACAGACATGCTCATCAGTTCTTTACGTTCGGAAGATACAGAGCCAGTGGAGGTGCAGCACTGCCCTGAAATCTTTGCGTTTCTGAATACGATGGATGTGCATGTGGATTGATGCCCTTGGTCCTGCACATGATTTGCTCGTTAAAAACTTCATGCATAGATATTTTATTTTTGAAATATTGCCTAACATATTGTGCAGAGGTATATTCAACATATTCAACATATCATCCAATGCAATGGGAAAGCAGTGAAACCCCGTGGGAGAYTGATAGAAAGTATACATTGAGAAAGAAAAAGATGTGCCAGCTTTAAAGCTGTTTGTTTTTTTCTGGGCTCTCTGGGATTTGGCTGTTTTGACAGGTGCCTTGAAGCCATAAACCCCTGGGTGATCACTGAATGCAGCTACCCTTCTGAACTGTCTTGTTGGGAGGGCTGTGGTGAACCAACTTTCTGGTGAACTTAGTAGCATTTTATACAGTTCATACTGAAAGAGTTCACATATTCCAAAAATTCAAGACAGGTAGAACGGGCTGGTGGGAGCCCTGAAAGAACTATAAACGCGAGGAAAAAATCAAAGAGTGAGTATGTTTATTGTATGGTAATATAAGGTGAATTCTGCGTTTTCGTGTCTACAGGAAGTTTACCGTGGCGCTCAGTAAACTTCTGATTTCTTTAACGTTACTGCATGTTCAGCTAAAATTTCAGGGAAAATCTTTCACGTATTCTAAAATGACATGGGATTGTTTTGTCGCTAGGTGGCGCTTTTACTCTAGTTTATATCGCGTGTAATAGCTGTGGTAAGAAAGGAGCTTGTTCTGGAATAGCGTTGGTGAGAGTAAATATGTTTCTCAGATCTAAAATAGGTGTTTTCATTCCTATGCGTGTTTCTGAGAAATAATAGCGAATAATATACTTAGTGCCTTCGTTCGTAGAACTCAGCTCAAAGGCAGTGGATGTGTTTAGCTCCACTTTTCTTCATGGCGCGGGGGGATTAAGAGACAGCAGCACCTGAAAGTTGATAAAAATCAAGCTAACAAAACACTGTTCACCCAGGCTTCCCTGCCTGTGGAGCTCTGTGGTATCGCGCTCTTTAATAAGCACGTATCAAAGCTATTAAAAGGGAAACCTCAGCAAGGGCACCCAGCGTTGCTGGGGAGCTGCAGGGCGCCCTGGCCCTGGCCAGGTCCCCACGAGCCCTGGGGCGACCRGATTGCTTGGGTGTGAGGTGGCCGCCCCGGTCGCTGTCACCAGGCCTGCGCTGCTCGTGCTGGCTAACTTCCATCTCTGTGCGTGTCGGCAGGTCTGGTGGAAAGCTGAGGGAAAAATGCAGYGGAAGCCGGGAAAGGGGAAATTCCCTTGGAAGTTGCTGCGTGCCTAAGGTGATGCTGCTGACCAGAAGAAAGGTTTCTCATTGTGGTGGAAACACTGAGCACGTTGTTTCGTCAGAAGGCACAAAATTATTGCACGTTACAATCTTTAAGCAAAATTTAGGTCATACTTTAATTAGGTATATATTAATATACCTGCTTCCTACCACCCAAAAATACAATTAGCTTGTAATTGTATTTTTTTGCTAAATTTTCTTATCTGGAAAATACGAGGTTKTTTGAATAAGCGCCCAGGATTGAGCCTGGGTGGGCCGACGTTCTGAAGCGCTGCTCCCCGGCGTTCGTTCCGGAYACAGCCAAAGGCGCTGGTGCAGAATGACATCCCAGGTGCTACAACTTCTTGAGAAGAGAAAGGTACACAATATTTTACTATTCTACCACTATTCTGTTGTAGGTGTTGAACTTAGTAAAGTCTGAAGGACTAATAAAGGCACGAGGTAGTTGTGTTAGCCCAGTAAATGTGATTTTTTTTTTTTT